>NC_082681.1:126949092-127249092 GCF_025265405.1 Mesoplodon densirostris | reverse complement strand
CCGCCTTGTGGCCATTTCCCACAACAGCAGCTTTAAACCCAGTGCTTTAAATATTTAAACTAAATATTCACACTCATTGCAGGCCTGTGAATGACACCTGCCCTCAAAAACAATCCTGGGGTCGAAAATTGACCAAAAAATTCAAAAGAGGGCAACCATCCAAGAATACAATTTCAAAAGGTTAATTGTACTCTCCGTTTTTTTTTCTGTTTTTCTGTACCAGAAATTTAAAAACGCATGGAAAAATGCTGAACATTAGGAATGATTAAAGATACGCAAATCCAAATTACAAAAACCTATCAGCTCACACAAGTCAGAATGGCCATCAGCAAAAATTCTGCAAACAATAAATGCTGAAGGGGTTTTGGAGAAATGCCTACCCTTGGTTCAACGTGGGACACAGTAAGAGCCAGTAATGAAAGCAAAAATGAGGTGCCTTGTAAAGGTAAATACTGAGCTACCATCCAATCAAGCATACCCACTGCTGGGCCTGACGCCTGAGGGGATGAGAATCAAAAAGTCACAGGCTGGGCTTCACTGGTGGCACACTGGTTGAGAGTCGGCCTGCCAATGCAGGGGACACGGGTTCATGCCCCGGTTCGGGAAGATCCCACATGCCAAGGAGCGGCTGGTACCGTGAGCTATGGCTGCTGGGCCTGCGCGTCCGGAGCCTGTGCTCTGCAATGGGAGGGTCCACGGCAGTGAGAGACCCACGTACCGCAAAAAAAAAAAAAAAAGACACACGCTGGCAATCCTGCACTCCAGCAATATTTACCATAGCCAACACTTGGAAGCTATAAAAATGTCCATCCACAGAGGAATGCACAAAGAATTGGTCCGTGTACACAATGGAATATGACTCCAATAAAAAAATATAAATTCAATTTATAAAACAAACATAAGTAAGGAGACATCAGCTTTTGGGGGCACATTCCACTCTAATATATAACCGAGGAACACCACTGCCAGGATGGTCTGTTTCCCTAGTTACCAGATTGGGAAAAGCAGAAATGCTGCCACCCTCTGGCCGTTACCTGCAACAGCAGCTTTAAAACCTGTGCTAAGGGTCACTTCATATGCACCAGTACTGGAGGGCTGTAAATGAAACCTGCCCTCCAAATGTCTTGAGGGCTGTAATGGCCAAAATATTTCTAAATGTCACACATACTTCACGAAAACAATTTGAAGAGGTAAGCTGTACTCACAGTTTGAAGAAAAAAAGGACATGCCAAAAAGCTCAATTTCATAGGATTATGAGACACATGCAAATCCAACCACAAAGTGGTATCAGCACACACTCGTCAGAATAAACATCAGCAAAAATACTACAAACAATAAACGCTGAAGATGTTGTGGAGAAGAGCATAACCTCAACTTTAAGTGGGACGTAACCTGGTAAGAGCCACTAATGAGAACAGAATGGAGGTGCCTCTACAAGGTAAACATTTTGCTACCATATGATCCAGCAGGCCCACTCCTGGGCCTATCACCTAAGAACACAGAATTGGAAAGACACAGGCAGGCAAATGTGCATTGCCGCAGCATTACAAGAGCCATGACACGGAAGCAACCAAAAAGTCCATCAACAGATGAGTGGACAAAGAAGAACTGGTACATGTACAGACAGACTATTAGCCAAGGGAAAAAAGGACACAATGCCATTTGCAGCACCGTAGATGAGTCTAGAGGTAATCACGTGACTTGTAGTAAGTCAGAAAGAGAAAGACACATATCGTATGATATCACTTATAGGTGTTACCGAAAAATTGATACCAGTGAAGATATTTCCACAGAGAAGGGCAATCACAGATTCATTAAACAAACTTATGGTTCACCAATGGAAAGGCGTGAGGATTGGATACATTAGGATATTGGCGTTAACAGACATATACAAACACAGGTGAAATATATAATCACCAAACACCTACAGAATACCAAGAGAAGAGTACTCAACATTCTGTCATAACGTACATGGGACAAGGATCCCAGGAAGAACAGACACATGTATATGTGTAAAAGAACCACATGGTGCACACCTACAACAAGCCAAACATTGTAATCAAACTTGCTGTGATAAAAAATAAAAATTAAATTAAAAAACGAACAAGAAGTAGTGAGACAAACTTAAGGGGCTTTTTCCTGGCACATTCCATTCTAAATTACAACCTAGAACACGACTTCCATTGAGGCTCTGTTGCCCTAGTAACCAGGTTTGGTAAAGGAGAACTGCTGCCACCTTGTGGCCGTTTCACACAACAGCAGCTTTAATCCCAGGGCTAATGGTCAGTTGATATTCAAAATAATTGCAGGCCTGTAAATGACACCTGCCCTGAAAACAAATCCTGGGGTCGTATATCGACGAAAAAATCCAACAGACGTCCACATTTCAAAACGACAGTTTCAAGAGGCATATTTTACGCACATTTGTGTTCTGCTTCTTTTTCTTTCTTTCTTTCGTTACAAAACGGGAATGGAAAAAGGCAACCCTCAGAATGGGAGGAAATATTTGCAAACGAATCAATGGACAAAGGTTTAATCTCCAATATATATAAACAGCTCATGCAGTTTAATATTAGAAAAACAAACAACCCAATACAAAAATGGGTAGAAGATCTAAATAGACATTTCTTCAAAGAAGACACAGAGATGCTCAAGACGCACATGAAAAGCTGCTCAACATCACTAATTAGTAGAGAAATGCAAATCAAAACTAAGAGGTATCACCACACACCTGTTAGAATGGGAATCATCAGAAAATCTACAAACAACAAATGCTGGGGAGGGTGTGGACAAAAGAAACCCTCTTCCACTATTGCTGGGAATGTAAATTGATGCAGTCACTATGGAGAACAGTATGGAGGTTCCTTAAAAAACTAAAAATAGAATTACCATATGATCCAGCAATCCCACTTCTGGGCATATACCCAGACAAAGCCATAAATCAAAAACACACATTGACCACAATGTTCATTGCAGCTCTATTTACAATAGCCAGGTAATGGAAGCAACCTAAATGCCCACAGACAGACGAATGGATAAAGAGGTGGTACATATATAAAATGGAATATTACTCAGCCATACAAAGGAATGAAACTGGGTCATGTGTAGAGACGTCGATGGATCTAGAGACTGTCATACAGAGTGAAGTAAGTCACAAAGAGAAAAACAAATATTGTATATTAATGCATATATGTGGAACCTAGAAAAATGGTACAGATGAACCGGTTTGCAGGGCAGAAATAGAGACACAGAGGTAGAGAACAAACGTATGGACACCAAGGGGGGGAAGCCATGGGGTGGTGGTTGTGGGATGAGTTGGGAGATTGGGATTGACCTGTATACATGTATATGTATAAAATAGATAACTAATAATAACCTGCTGTATAAAAAAATAAATAAAATTAAATTTCAAAAGTTTAAAAAATAAATAAAATTTAAAAATAAAACAGAAAATAGTTCTTCCCTTCACACAGATGTCTTTATATGAATGAATTATTTCCATGCTTATATCTATAAATGCATAAAAGAGGAATAAAATCTACCTTGAACCAAAAAAAGAAAAAAAAAACAGAACCCACCAGATATACAGAGGAAAACCCTATCAGGGCACTTGCTCCAGTGGGAAACAATTCTGAAGTTGGTCAGAGGTGGGGAATCAACTCCCATGCAGCCAGCAGCCCCCCCTCCAGGAGCGTCCTCATTGCAAAGCTGGGGGACCGCGCTGAGGCGTCTGTGAGTAAACGTGAGCTGAGTCCCAGGCCAGCTGCTGCTGAACTGTTCCCACCCTTCCCAGGTAAAACACCTCAATATGTACAAGGACTTGAAAGCCTAGAGGAAGGGCCGTGGAGCCACACCAGCAACAGCACGCAGGCCGACTTGGTGCCTGCAGGCCAGCCAGGATGGTCCTGGCCCCGGGCCCTCTTCTGGAAGCTTTCCATTTCCCTGCCTGAGATACCCCTCCTGTCCCGGCCCCCACTGCTTTTCTCCTTCCTCACCTCTGCCCGGGGAGAAATTCCAGCGGAAGCTATGGGTGACACATCCTCTTCTTTAGCAGGTGGCAGCCTGGCAACTCCTGCAGAAAGTCCAGCAGAGCCCCACTCACACCGCGCCACCCACAAAGCCGTGGCCCCTCACTCCCTCCCACCAGCACAGCCCTGAGACTGCTGACGGGGCAGAGAATATGGCGTCAGGCACAGCTGCAGGGGCTCTTGCTGCCTGCAGTGGTGTTTATATTGACCTCAAGCCAGGCACACCTGGGGAGGGCTGGCTGGCAGGGTCAGGCTGCCCAGGTCAGCCAATCCTCACCCCTCAGGGGCTCACATTGCAGAAAATGGACCTCGCTGAACCGGCCAGGTCCTGAGACTCAGGAGAGACAAGGGGCTGCAGCTCCGGCTTGTTTTCTAATCATTTTATCTAGCTCGTGAGTGGGAGACAACTTCAAGAAGACCCTCCGCCTCTCCTAATGAGAGGAACTCAGGAGTCAGGGAGAGGAGGGGTGATGGGTGGAGACAGAGGCCTGGTGCCCCGGCTGCAGTGGAAGTCTCTGGAAGACCAGGCAGAGGGAGGCCGCTCAGAGTGATGCCCAGGGTCACAGACCTGTCGGAGCTGCTGTTTGTTAGTTCAAGTCCTGCTCTCAGGTGCTCTGTGTCAGCTCCGAGTGACAGGCGATCTGGCGTGCTCTGAAATGAGGGCTATGTGCATGGTTCCTGTGTGCCCAGCCCTGCCGTGGTACCTGCCCAGGGGAGCTCCGTATCCTGGGAGGGGTCTGACCACGAGAGCCCCATGGGCTGCTGGGTAGTTGCACACGTGAGCTCCATAACCTGGGAGTGGCCTGACCATGAGAGCCCCATGGGCTGCTGGGGACCTGCCCAGGTGAGCCCCATATCCTGGGAGGGGCCTGACCAGGAGAGCCCCATGGGCTGCTGGGTAGTTGCGCAGGTGAGCTCCATAACCTGGGATTGCCCTGACCACGAGAGCCCCGTGGGCTGCTGGGGACCTGGTAAAGGATGTCAGGACAGTCAGTGAAGCCACCGAGGATATACATCCAGTAGTTCCTAATTCCTACACCCTGCTGGTCATTCTACCATCCACCAGGACATGCTATTCTGAATTAGACTTCAGTGATACCTTCTTCTGTATTCCATTGGTCCCAGAAAGGCTCTGCTGCCCTAGTAACCAGATTTGGGAATGGAGAAAGGCTGCCGCCTTGTGGCCATTTCCCACAACAGCAGCTTTAAACCCAGTGCTTTAAATATTTAAACTAAATATTCACACTCATTGCAGGCCTGTGAATGACACCTGCCCTCAAAAACAATCCTGGGGTCGAAAATTGACCAAAAAATTCAAAAGAGGGCAACCATCCAAGAATACAATTTCAAAAGGTTAATTGTACTCTCCGTTTTTTTTTCTGTTTTTCTGTACCAGAAATTTAAAAACGCATGGAAAAATGCTGAACATTAGGAATGATTAAAGATACGCAAATCCAAATTACAAAAACCTATCAGCTCACACAAGTCAGAATGGCCATCAGCAAAAATTCTGCAAACAATAAATGCTGAAGGGGTTTTGGAGAAATGCCTACCCTTGGTTCAACGTGGGACACAGTAAGAGCCAGTAATGAAAGCAAAAATGAGGTGCCTTGTAAAGGTAAATACTGAGCTACCATCCAATCAAGCATACCCACTGCTGGGCCTGACGCCTGAGGGGATGAGAATCAAAAAGTCACAGGCTGGGCTTCACTGGTGGCACACTGGTTGAGAGTCGGCCTGCCAATGCAGGGGACACGGGTTCATGCCCCGGTTCGGGAAGATCCCACATGCCAAGGAGCGGCTGGTACCGTGAGCTATGGCTGCTGGGCCTGCGCGTCCGGAGCCTGTGCTCTGCAATGGGAGGGTCCACGGCAGTGAGAGACCCACGTACCGCAAAAAAAAAAAAAAAAGACACACGCTGGCAATCCTGCACTCCAGCAATATTTACCATAGCCAACACTTGGAAGCTATAAAAATGTCCATCCACAGAGGAATGCACAAAGAATTGGTCCGTGTACACAATGGAATATGACTCCAATAAAAAAATATAAATTCAATTTATAAAACAAACATAAGTAAGGAGACATCAGCTTTTGGGGGCACATTCCACTCTAATATATAACCGAGGAACACCACTGCCAGGATGGTCTGTTTCCCTAGTTACCAGATTGGGAAAAGCAGAAATGCTGCCACCCTCTGGCCGTTACCTGCAACAGCAGCTTTAAAACCTGTGCTAAGGGTCACTTCATATGCACCAGTACTGGAGGGCTGTAAATGAAACCTGCCCTCCAAATGTCTTGAGGGCTGTAATGGCCAAAATATTTCTAAATGTCACACATACTTCACGAAAACAATTTGAAGAGGTAAGCTGTACTCACAGTTTGAAGAAAAAAAGGACATGCCAAAAAGCTCAATTTCATAGGATTATGAGACACATGCAAATCCAACCACAAAGTGGTATCAGCACACACTCGTCAGAATAAACATCAGCAAAAATACTACAAACAATAAACGCTGAAGATGTTGTGGAGAAGAGCATAACCTCAACTTTAAGTGGGACGTAACCTGGTAAGAGCCACTAATGAGAACAGAATGGAGGTGCCTCTACAAGGTAAACATTTTGCTACCATATGATCCAGCAGGCCCACTCCTGGGCCTATCACCTAAGAACACAGAATTGGAAAGACACAGGCAGGCAAATGTGCATTGCCGCAGCATTACAAGAGCCATGACACGGAAGCAACCAAAAAGTCCATCAACAGATGAGTGGACAAAGAAGAACTGGTACATGTACAGACAGACTATTAGCCAAGGGAAAAAAGGACACAATGCCATTTGCAGCACCGTAGATGAGTCTAGAGGTAATCACGTGACTTGTAGTAAGTCAGAAAGAGAAAGACACATATCGTATGATATCACTTATAGGTGTTACCGAAAAATTGATACCAGTGAAGATATTTCCACAGAGAAGGGCAATCACAGATTCATTAAACAAACTTATGGTTCACCAATGGAAAGGCGTGAGGATTGGATACATTAGGATATTGGCGTTAACAGACATATACAAACACAGGTGAAATATATAATCACCAAACACCTACAAAATACCAAGAGAAGAGTACTCAACATTCTGTCATAACGTACATGGGACAAGGATCCCAGGAAGAACAGACACATGTATATGTGTAAAAGAACCACATGGTGCACACCTACAACAAGCCAAACATTGTAATCAAACTTGCTGTGATAAAAAATAAAAATTAAATTAAAAAACGAACAAGAAGTAGTGAGACAAACTTAAGGGGCTTTTTCCTGGCACATTCCATTCTAAATTACAACCTAGAACACGACTTCCATTGAGGCTCTGTTGCCCTAGTAACCAGGTTTGGTAAAGGAGAACTGCTGCCACCTTGTGGCCGTTTCACACAACAGCAGCTTTAATCCCAGGGCTAATGGTCAGTTGATATTCAAAATAATTGCAGGCCTGTAAATGACACCTGCCCTGAAAACAAATCCTGGGGTCGTATATCGACGAAAAAATCCAACAGACGTCCACATTTCAAAACGACAGTTTCAAGAGGCATATTTTACGCACATTTGTGTTCTGCTTCTTTTTCTTTCTTTCTTTCGTTACAAAACGGGAATGGAAAAAGGCAACCCTCAGAATGGGAGGAAATATTTGCAAACGAATCAATGGACAAAGGTTTAATCTCCAATATATATAAACAGCTCATGCAGTTTAATATTAGAAAAACAAACAACCCAATACAAAAATGGGTAGAAGATCTAAATAGACATTTCTTCAAAGAAGACACAGAGATGCTCAAGACGCACATGAAAAGCTGCTCAACATCACTAATTAGTAGAGAAATGCAAATCAAAACTAAGAGGTATCACCACACACCTGTTAGAATGGGAATCATCAGAAAATCTACAAACAACAAATGCTGGGGAGGGTGTGGACAAAAGAAACCCTCTTCCACTATTGCTGGGAATGTAAATTGATGCAGTCACTATGGAGAACAGTATGGAGGTTCCTTAAAAAACTAAAAATAGAATTACCATATGATCCAGCAATCCCACTTCTGGGCATATACCCAGACAAAGCCATAAATCAAAAACACACATTGACCACAATGTTCATTGCAGCTCTATTTACAATAGCCAGGTAATGGAAGCAACCTAAATGCCCACAGACAGACGAATGGATAAAGAGGTGGTACATATATAAAATGGAATATTACTCAGCCATACAAAGGAATGAAACTGGGTCATGTGTAGAGACGTCGATGGATCTAGAGACTGTCATACAGAGTGAAGTAAGTCACAAAGAGAAAAACAAATATTGTATATTAATGCATATATGTGGAACCTAGAAAAATGGTACAGATGAACCGGTTTGCAGGGCAGAAATAGAGACACAGAGGTAGAGAACAAACGTATGGACACCAAGGGGGGGAAGCCATGGGGTGGTGGTTGTGGGATGAGTTGGGAGATTGGGATTGACCTGTATACATGTATATGTATAAAATAGATAACTAATAATAACCTGCTGTATAAAAAAATAAATAAAATTAAATTTCAAAAGTTTAAAAAATAAATAAAATTTAAAAATAAAACAGAAAATAGTTCTTCCCTTCACACAGATGTATTTATATGAATGAATTATTTCCATGCTTATATCTATAAATGCATAAAAGAGGAATAAAATCTACCTTGAACCAAAAAAAGAAAAAAAAAAACAGAACCCACCAGATATACAGAGGAAAACCCTATCAGGGCACTTGCTCCAGTGGGAAACAATTCTGAAGTTGGTCAGAGGTGGGGAATCAACTCCCATGCAGCCAGCAGCCCCCCCTCCAGGAGCGTCCTCATTGCAAAGCTGGGGGACCGCGCTGAGGCGTCTGTGAGTAAACGTGAGCTGAGTCCCAGGCCAGCTGCTGCTGAACTGTTCCCACCCTTCCCAGGTAAAACACCTCAATATGTACAAGGACTTGAAAGCCTAGAGGAAGGGCCGTGGAGCCACACCAGCAACAGCACGCAGGCCGACTTGGTGCCTGCAGGCCAGCCAGGATGGTCCTGGCCCCGGGCCCTCTTCTGGAAGCTTTCCATTTCCCTGCCTGAGATACCCCTCCTGTCCCGGCCCCCACTGCTTTTCTCCTTCCTCACCTCTGCCCGGGGAGAAATTCCAGCGGAAGCTATGGGTGACACATCCTCTTCTTTAGCAGGTGGCAGCCTGGCAACTCCTGCAGAAAGTCCAGCAGAGCCCCACTCACACCGCGCCACCCACAAAGCCGTGGCCCCTCACTCCCTCCCACCAGCACAGCCCTGAGACTGCTGACGGGGCAGAGAATATGGCGTCAGGCACAGCTGCAGGGGCTCTTGCTGCCTGCAGTGGTGTTTATATTGACCTCAAGCCAGGCACACCTGGGGAGGGCTGGCTGGCAGGGTCAGGCTGCCCAGGTCAGCCAATCCTCACCCCTCAGGGGCTCACATTGCAGAAAATGGACCTCGCTGAACCGGCCAGGTCCTGAGACTCAGGAGAGACAAGGGGCTGCAGCTCCGGCTTGTTTTCTAATCATTTTATCTGGCTCGTGAGTGGGAGACAACTTCAAGAAGACCCTCCGCCTCTCCTAATGAGAGGAACTCAGGAGTCAGGGAGAGGAGGGGTGATGGGTGGAGACAGAGGCCTGGTGCCCCGGCTGCAGTGGAAGTCTCTGGAAGACCAGGCAGAGGGAGGCCGCTCAGAGTGATGCCCAGGGTCACAGACCTGTCGGAGCTGCTGTTTGTTAGTTCAAGTCCTGCTCTCAGGTGCTCTGTGTCAGCTCCGAGTGACAGGCGATCTGGCGTGCTCTGAAATGAGGGCTATGTGCATGGTTCCTGTGTGCCCAGCCCTGCCGTGGTACCTGCCCAGGGGAGCTCCGTATCCTGGGAGGGGTCTGACCACGAGAGCCCCATGGGCTGCTGGGTAGTTGCACACGTGAGCTCCATAACCTGGGAGTGGCCTGACCATGAGAGCCCCATGGGCTGCTGGGGACCTGCCCAGGTGAGCCCCATATCCTGGGAGGGGCCTGACCAGGAGAGCCCCATGGGCTGCTGGGTAGTTGCGCAGGTGAGCTCCATAACCTGGGATTGCCCTGACCACGAGAGCCCCGTGGGCTGCTGGGGACCTGGTAAAGGATGTCAGGACAGTCAGTGAAGCCACCGAGGATATACATCCAGTAGTTCCTAATTCCTACACCCTGCTGGTCATTCTACCATCCACCAGGACATGCTATTCTGAATTAGACTTCAGTGATGCCTTCTTCTGTATTCCATTGGTCCCAGGAAGGCTCTGCTGCCCTAGTAACCAGATTTGGGAATGGAGAAAGGCTGCCGCCTTGTGGCCATTTCCCACAACAGCAGCTTTAAACCCAGTGCTTTAAATATTTAAACTAAATATTCACACTCATTGCAGGCCTGTGAATGACACCTGCCCTCAAAAACAATCCTGGGGTCGAAAATTGACCAAAAAATTCAAAAGAGGGCAACCATCCAAGAATACAATTTCAAAAGGTTAATTGTACTCTCCGTTTTTTTTTCTGTTTTTCTGTACCAGAAATTTAAAAACGCATGGAAAAATGCTGAACATTAGGAATGATTAAAGATACGCAAATCCAAATTACAAAAACCTATCAGCTCACACAAGTCAGAATGGCCATCAGCAAAAATTCTGCAAACAATAAATGCTGAAGGGGTTTTGGAGAAATGCCTACCCTTGGTTCAACGTGGGACACAGTAAGAGCCAGTAATGAAAGCAAAAATGAGGTGCCTTGTAAAGGTAAATACTGAGCTACCATCCAATCAAGCATACCCACTGCTGGGCCTGACGCCTGAGGGGATGAGAATCAAAAAGTCACAGGCTGGGCTTCACTGGTGGCACACTGGTTGAGAGTCGGCCTGCCAATGCAGGGGACACGGGTTCATGCCCCGGTTCGGGAAGATCCCACATGCCAAGGAGCGGCTGGTACCGTGAGCTATGGCTGCTGGGCCTGCGCGTCCGGAGCCTGTGCTCTGCAATGGGAGGGTCCACGGCAGTGAGAGACCCACGTACCGCAAAAAAAAAAAAAAAAGACACACGCTGGCAATCCTGCACTCCAGCAATATTTACCATAGCCAACACTTGGAAGCTATAAAAATGTCCATCCACAGAGGAATGCACAAAGAATTGGTCCGTGTACACAATGGAATATGACTCCAATAAAAAAATATAAATTCAATTTATAAAACAAACATAAGTAAGGAGACATCAGCTTTTGGGGGCACATTCCACTCTAATATATAACCGAGGAACACCACTGCCAGGATGGTCTGTTTCCCTAGTTACCAGATTGGGAAAAGCAGAAATGCTGCCACCCTCTGGCCGTTACCTGCAACAGCAGCTTTAAAACCTGTGCTAAGGGTCACTTCATATGCACCAGTACTGGAGGGCTGTAAATGAAACCTGCCCTCCAAATGTCTTGAGGGCTGTAATGGCCAAAATATTTCTAAATGTCACACATACTTCACGAAAACAATTTGAAGAGGTAAGCTGTACTCACAGTTTGAAGAAAAAAAGGACATGCCAAAAAGCTCAATTTCATAGGATTATGAGACACATGCAAATCCAACCACAAAGTGGTATCAGCACACACTCGTCAGAATAAACATCAGCAAAAATACTACAAACAATAAACGCTGAAGATGTTGTGGAGAAGAGCATAACCTCAACTTTAAGTGGGACGTAACCTGGTAAGAGCCACTAATGAGAACAGAATGGAGGTGCCTCTACAAGGTAAACATTTTGCTACCATATGATCCAGCAGGCCCACTCCTGGGCCTATCACCTAAGAACACAGAATTGGAAAGACACAGGCAGGCAAATGTGCATTGCCGCAGCATTACAAGAGCCATGACACGGAAGCAACCAAAAAGTCCATCAACAGATGAGTGGACAAAGAAGAACTGGTACATGTACAGACAGACTATTAGCCAAGGGAAAAAAGGACACAATGCCATTTGCAGCACCGTAGATGAGTCTAGAGGTAATCACGTGACTTGTAGTAAGTCAGAAAGAGAAAGACACATATCGTATGATATCACTTATAGGTGTTACCGAAAAATTGATACCAGTGAAGATATTTCCACAGAGAAGGGCAATCACAGATTCATTAAACAAACTTATGGTTCACCAATGGAAAGGCGTGAGGATTGGATACATTAGGATATTGGCGTTAACAGACATATACAAACACAGGTGAAATATATAATCACCAAACACCTACAGAATACCAAGAGAAGAGTACTCAACATTCTGTCATAACGTACATGGGACAAGGATCCCAGGAAGAACAGACACATGTATATGTGTAAAAGAACCACATGGTGCACACCTACAACAAGCCAAACATTGTAATCAAACTTGCTGTGATAAAAAATAAAAATTAAATTAAAAAACGAACAAGAAGTAGTGAGACAAACTTAAGGGGCTTTTTCCTGGCACATTCCATTCTAAATTACAACCTAGAACACGACTTCCATTGAGGCTCTGTTGCCCTAGTAACCAGGTTTGGTAAAGGAGAACTGCTGCCACCTTGTGGCCGTTTCACACAACAGCAGCTTTAATCCCAGGGCTAATGGTCAGTTGATATTCAAAATAATTGCAGGCCTGTAAATGACACCTGCCCTGAAAACAAATCCTGGGGTCGTATATCGACGAAAAAATCCAACAGACGTCCACATTTCAAAACGACAGTTTCAAGAGGCATATTTTACGCACATTTGTGTTCTGCTTCTTTTTCTTTCTTTCTTTCGTTACAAAACGGGAATGGAAAAAGGCAACCCTCAGAATGGGAGGAAATATTTGCAAACGAATCAATGGACAAAGGTTTAATCTCCAATATATATAAACAGCTCATGCAGTTTAATATTAGAAAAACAAACAACCCAATACAAAAATGGGTAGAAGATCTAAATAGACATTTCTTCAAAGAAGACACAGAGATGGTCAAGACGCACATGAAAAGCTGCTCAACATCACTAATTAGTAGAGAAATGCAAATCAAAACTAAGAGGTATCACCACACACCTGTTAGAATGGGAATCATCAGAAAATCTACAAACAACAAATGCTGGGGAGGGTGTGGACAAAAGAAACCCTCTTCCACTATTGCTGGGAATGTAAATTGATGCAGTCACTATGGAGAACAGTATGGAGGTTCCTTAAAAAACTAAAAATAGAATTACCATATGATCCAGCAATCCCACTTCTGGGCATATACCCAGACAAAGCCATAAATCAAAAACACACATTGACCACAATGTTCATTGCAGCTCTATTTACAATAGCCAGGTAATGGAAGCAACCTAAATGCCCACAGACAGACGAATGGATAAAGAGGTGGTACATATATAAAATGGAATATTACTCAGCCATACAAAGGAATGAAACTGGGTCATGTGTAGAGACGTCGATGGATCTAGAGACTGTCATACAGAGTGAAGTAAGTCACAAAGAGAAAAACAAATATTGTATATTAATGCATATATGTGGAACCTAGAAAAATGGTACAGATGAACCGGTTTGCAGGGCAGAAATAGAGACACAGAGGTAGAGAACAAACGTATGGACACCAAGGGGGGGAAGCCATGGGGTGGTGGTTGTGGGATGAGTTGGGAGATTGGGATTGACCTGTATACATGTATATGTATAAAATAGATAACTAATAATAACCTGCTGTATAAAAAAATAAATAAAATTAAATTTCAAAAGTTTAAAAAATAAATAAAATTTAAAAATAAAACAGAAAATAGTTCTTCCCTTCACACAGATGTCTTTATATGAATGAATTATTTCCATGCTTATATCTATAAATGCATAAAAGAGGAATAAAATCTACCTTGAACCAAAAAAAGAAAAAAAAAACAGAACCCACCAGATATACAGAGGAAAACCCTATCAGGGCACTTGCTCCAGTGGGAAACAATTCTGAAGTTGGTCAGAGGTGGGGAATCAACTCCCATGCAGCCAGCAGCCCCCCCTCCAGGAGCGTCCTCATTGCAAAGCTGGGGGACCGCGCTGAGGCGTCTGTGAGTAAACGTGAGCTGAGTCCCAGGCCAGCTGCTGCTGAACTGTTCCCACCCTTCCCAGGTAAAACACCTCAATATGTACAAGGACTTGAAAGCCTAGAGGAAGGGCCGTGGAGCCACACCAGCAACAGCACGCAGGCCGACTTGGTGCCTGCAGGCCAGCCAGGATGGTCCTGGCCCCGGGCCCTCTTCTGGAAGCTTTCCATTTCCCTGCCTGAGATACCCCTCCTGTCCCGGCCCCCACTGCTTTTCTCCTTCCTCACCTCTGCCCGGGGAGAAATTCCAGCGGAAGCTATGGGTGACACATCCTCTTCTTTAGCAGGTGGCAGCCTGGCAACTCCTGCAGAAAGTCCAGCAGAGCCCCACTCACACCGCGCCACCCACAAAGCCGTGGCCCCTCACTCCCTCCCACCAGCACAGCCCTGAGACTGCTGACGGGGCAGAGAATATGGCGTCAGGCACAGCTGCAGGGGCTCTTGCTGCCTGCAGTGGTGTTTATATTGACCTCAAGCCAGGCACACCTGGGGAGGGCTGGCTGGCAGGGTCAGGCTGCCCAGGTCAGCCAATCCTCACCCCTCAGGGGCTCACATTGCAGAAAATGGACCTCGCTGAACCGGCCAGGTCCTGAGACTCAGGAGAGACAAGGGGCTGCAGCTCCGGCTTGTTTTCTAATCATTTTATCTGGCTCGTGAGTGGGAGACAACTTCAAGAAGACCCTCCGCCTCTCCTAATGAGAGGAACTCAGGAGTCAGGGAGAGGAGGGGTGATGGGTGGAGACAGAGGCCTGGTGCCCCGGCTGCAGTGGAAGTCTCTGGAAGACCAGGCAGAGGGAGGCCGCTCAGAGTGATGCCCAGGGTCACAGACCTGTCGGAGCTGCTGTTTGTTAGTTCAAGTCCTGCTCTCAGGTGCTCTGTGTCAGCTCCGAGTGACAGGCGATCTGGCGTGCTCTGAAATGAGGGCTATGTGCATGGTTCCTGTGTGCCCAGCCCTGCCGTGGTACCTGCCCAGGGGAGCTCCGTATCCTGGGAGGGGTCTGACCACGAGAGCCCCATGGGCTGCTGGGTAGTTGCACACGTGAGCTCCATAACCTGGGAGTGGCCTGACCATGAGAGCCCCATGGGCTGCTGGGGACCTGCCCAGGTGAGCCCCATATCCTGGGAGGGGCCTGACCAGGAGAGCCCCATGGGCTGCTGGGTAGTTGCGCAGGTGAGCTCCATAACCTGGGATTGCCCTGACCACGAGAGCCCCGTGGGCTGCTGGGGACCTGGTAAAGGATGTCAGGACAGTCAGTGAAGCCACCGAGGATATACATCCAGTAGTTCCTAATTCCTACACCCTGCTGGTCATTCTACCATCCACCAGGACATGCTATTCTGAATTAGACTTCAGTGATACCTTCTTCTGTATTCCATTGGTCCCAGAAAGGCTCTGCTGCCCTAGTAACCAGATTTGGGAATGGAGAAAGGCTGCCGCCTTGTGGCCGTTTCCCACAACAGCAGCTTTAAACCCAGTGCTTTAAATATTTAAACTAAATATTCACACTCATTGCAGGCCTGTGAATGACACCTGCCCTCAAAAACAATCCTGGGGTCGAAAATTGACCAAAAAATTCAAAAGAGGGCAACCATCCAAGAATACAATTTCAAAAGGTTAATTGTACTCTCCGTTTTTTTTTCTGTTTTTCTGTACCAGAAATTTAAAAACGCATGGAAAAATGCTGAACATTAGGAATGATTAAAGATACGCAAATCCAAATTACAAAAACCTATCAGCTCACACAAGTCAGAATGGCCATCAGCAAAAATTCTGCAAACAATAAATGCTGAAGGGGTTTTGGAGAAATGCCTACCCTTGGTTCAACGTGGGACACAGTAAGAGCCAGTAATGAAAGCAAAAATGAGGTGCCTTGTAAAGGTAAATACTGAGCTACCATCCAATCAAGCATACCCACTGCTGGGCCTGACGCCTGAGGGGATGAGAATCAAAAAGTCACAGGCTGGGCTTCACTGGTGGCACACTGGTTGAGAGTCGGCCTGCCAATGCAGGGGACACGGGTTCATGCCCCGGTTCGGGAAGATCCCACATGCCAAGGAGCGGCTGGTACCGTGAGCTATGGCTGCTGGGCCTGCGCGTCCGGAGCCTGTGCTCTGCAATGGGAGGGTCCACGGCAGTGAGAGACCCACGTACCGCAAAAAAAAAAAAAAAAAGACACACGCTGGCAATCCTGCACTCCAGCAATATTTACCATAGCCAACACTTGGAAGCTATAAAAATGTCCATCCACAGAGGAATGCACAAAGAATTGGTCCGTGTACACAATGGAATATGACTCCAATAAAAAAATATAAATTCAATTTATAAAACAAACATAAGTAAGGAGACATCAGCTTTTGGGGGCACATTCCACTCTAATATATAACCGAGGAACACCACTGCCAGGATGGTCTGTTTCCCTAGTTACCAGATTGGGAAAAGCAGAAATGCTGCCACCCTCTGGCCGTTACCTGCAACAGCAGCTTTAAAACCTGTGCTAAGGGTCACTTCATATGCACCAGTACTGGAGGGCTGTAAATGAAACCTGCCCTCCAAATGTCTTGAGGGCTGTAATGGCCAAAATATTTCTAAATGTCACACATACTTCACGAAAACAATTTGAAGAGGTAAGCTGTACTCACAGTTTGAAGAAAAAAAGGACATGCCAAAAAGCTCAATTTCATAGGATTATGAGACACATGCAAATCCAACCACAAAGTGGTATCAGCACACACTCGTCAGAATAAACATCAGCAAAAATACTACAAACAATAAACGCTGAAGATGTTGTGGAGAAGAGCATAACCTCAACTTTAAGTGGGACGTAACCTGGTAAGAGCCACTAATGAGAACAGAATGGAGGTGCCTCTACAAGGTAAACATTTTGCTACCATATGATCCAGCAGGCCCACTCCTGGGCCTATCACCTAAGAACACAGAATTGGAAAGACACAGGCAGGCAAATGTGCATTGCCGCAGCATTACAAGAGCCATGACACGGAAGCAACCAAAAAGTCCATCAACAGATGAGTGGACAAAGAAGAACTGGTACATGTACAGACAGACTATTAGCCAAGGGAAAAAAGGACACAATGCCATTTGCAGCACCGTAGATGAGTCTAGAGGTAATCACGTGACTTGTAGTAAGTCAGAAAGAGAAAGACACATATCGTATGATATCACTTATAGGTGTTACCGAAAAATTGATACCAGTGAAGATATTTCCACAGAGAAGGGCAATCACAGATTCATTAAACAAACTTATGGTTCACCAATGGAAAGGCGTGAGGATTGGATACATTAGGATATTGGCGTTAACAGACATATACAAACACAGGTGAAATATATAATCACCAAACACCTACAGAATACCAAGAGAAGAGTACTCAACATTCTGTCATAACGTACATGGGACAAGGATCCCAGGAAGAACAGACACATGTATATGTGTAAAAGAACCACATGGTGCACACCTACAACAAGCCAAACATTGTAATCAAACTTGCTGTGATAAAAAATAAAAATTAAATTAAAAAACGAACAAGAAGTAGTGAGACAAACTTAAGGGGCTTTTTCCTGGCACATTCCATTCTAAATTACAACCTAGAACACGACTTCCATTGAGGCTCTGTTGCCCTAGTAACCAGGTTTGGTAAAGGAGAACTGCTGCCACCTTGTGGCCGTTTCACACAACAGCAGCTTTAATCCCAGGGCTAATGGTCAGTTGATATTCAAAATAATTGCAGGCCTGTAAATGACACCTGCCCTGAAAACAAATCCTGGGGTCGTATATCGACGAAAAAATCCAACAGACGTCCACATTTCAAAACGACAGTTTCAAGAGGCATATTTTACGCACATTTGTGTTCTGCTTCTTTTTCTTTCTTTCTTTCGTTACAAAACGGGAATGGAAAAAGGCAACCCTCAGAATGGGAGGAAATATTTGCAAACGAATCAATGGACAAAGGTTTAATCTCCAATATATATAAACAGCTCATGCAGTTTAATATTAGAAAAACAAACAACCCAATACAAAAATGGGTAGAAGATCTAAATAGACATTTCTTCAAAGAAGACACAGAGATGCTCAAGACGCACATGAAAAGCTGCTCAACATCACTAATTAGTAGAGAAATGCAAATCAAAACTAAGAGGTATCACCACACACCTGTTAGAATGGGAATCATCAGAAAATCTACAAACAACAAATGCTGGGGAGGGTGTGGACAAAAGAAACCCTCTTCCACTATTGCTGGGAATGTAAATTGATGCAGTCACTATGGAGAACAGTATGGAGGTTCCTTAAAAAACTAAAAATAGAATTACCATATGATCCAGCAATCCCACTTCTGGGCATATACCCAGACAAAGCCATAAATCAAAAACACACATTGACCACAATGTTCATTGCAGCTCTATTTACAATAGCCAGGTAATGGAAGCAACCTAAATGCCCACAGACAGACGAATGGATAAAGAGGTGGTACATATATAAAATGGAATATTACTCAGCCATACAAAGGAATGAAACTGGGTCATGTGTAGAGACGTCGATGGATCTAGAGACTGTCATACAGAGTGAAGTAAGTCACAAAGAGAAAAACAAATATTGTATATTAATGCATATATGTGGAACCTAGAAAAATGGTACAGATGAACCGGTTTGCAGGGCAGAAATAGAGACACAGAGGTAGAGAACAAACGTATGGACACCAAGGGGGGGAAGCCATGGGGTGGTGGTTGTGGGATGAGTTGGGAGATTGGGATTGACCTGTATACATGTATATGTATAAAATAGATAACTAATAATAACCTGCTGTATAAAAAAATAAATAAAATTAAATTTCAAAAGTTTAAAAAATAAATAAAATTTAAAAATAAAACAGAAAATAGTTCTTCCCTTCACACAGATGTCTTTATATGAATGAATTATTTCCATGCTTATATCTATAAATGCATAAAAGAGGAATAAAATCTACCTTGAACCAAAAAAAGAAAAAAAAAACAGAACCCACCAGATATACAGAGGAAAACCCTATCAGGGCACTTGCTCCAGTGGGAAACAATTCTGAAGTTGGTCAGAGGTGGGGAATCAACTCCCATGCAGCCAGCAGCCCCCCCTCCAGGAGCGTCCTCATTGCAAAGCTGGGGGACCGCGCTGAGGCGTCTGTGAGTAAACGTGAGCTGAGTCCCAGGCCAGCTGCTGCTGAACTGTTCCCACCCTTCCCAGGTAAAACACCTCAATATGTACAAGGACTTGAAAGCCTAGAGGAAGGGCCGTGGAGCCACACCAGCAACAGCACGCAGGCCGACTTGGTGCCTGCAGGCCAGCCAGGATGGTCCTGGCCCCGGGCCCTCTTCTGGAAGCTTTCCATTTCCCTGCCTGAGATACCCCTCCTGTCCCGGCCCCCACTGCTTTTCTCCTTCCTCACCTCTGCCCGGGGAGAAATTCCAGCGGAAGCTATGGGTGACACATCCTCTTCTTTAGCAGGTGGCAGCCTGGCAACTCCTGCAGAAAGTCCAGCAGAGCCCCACTCACACCGCGCCACCCACAAAGCCGTGGCCCCTCACTCCCTCCCACCAGCACAGCCCTGAGACTGCTGACGGGGCAGAGAATATGGCGTCAGGCACAGCTGCAGGGGCTCTTGCTGCCTGCAGTGGTGTTTATATTGACCTCAAGCCAGGCACACCTGGGGAGGGCTGGCTGGCAGGGTCAGGCTGCCCAGGTCAGCCAATCCTCACCCCTCAGGGGCTCACATTGCAGAAAATGGACCTCGCTGAACCGGCCAGGTCCTGAGACTCAGGAGAGACAAGGGGCTGCAGCTCCGGCTTGTTTTCTAATCATTTTATCTGGCTCGTGAGTGGGAGACAACTTCAAGAAGACCCTCCGCCTCTCCTAATGAGAGGAACTCAGGAGTCAGGGAGAGGAGGGGTGATGGGTGGAGACAGAGGCCTGGTGCCCCGGCTGCAGTGGAAGTCTCTGGAAGACCAGGCAGAGGGAGGCCGCTCAGAGTGATGCCCAGGGTCACAGACCTGTCGGAGCTGCTGTTTGTTAGTTCAAGTCCTGCTCTCAGGTGCTCTGTGTCAGCTCCGAGTGACAGGCGATCTGGCGTGCTCTGAAATGAGGGCTATGTGCATGGTTCCTGTGTGCCCAGCCCTGCCGTGGTACCTGCCCAGGGGAGCTCCGTATCCTGGGAGGGGTCTGACCACGAGAGCCCCATGGGCTGCTGGGTAGTTGCACACGTGAGCTCCATAACCTGGGAGTGGCCTGACCATGAGAGCCCCATGGGCTGCTGGGGACCTGCCCAGGTGAGCCCCATATCCTGGGAGGGGCCTGACCAGGAGAGCCCCATGGGCTGCTGGGTAGTTGCGCAGGTGAGCTCCATAACCTGGGATTGCCCTGACCACGAGAGCCCCGTGGGCTGCTGGGGACCTGGTAAAGGATGTCAGGACAGTCAGTGAAGCCACCGAGGATATACATCCAGTAGTTCCTAATTCCTACACCCTGCTGGTCATTCTACCATCCACCAGGACATGCTATTCTGAATTAGACTTCAGTGATACCTTCTTCTGTATTCCATTGGTCCCAGAAAGGCTCTGCTGCCCTAGTAACCAGATTTGGGAATGGAGAAAGGCTGCCGCCTTGTGGCCATTTCCCACAACAGCAGCTTTAAACCCAGTGCTTTAAATATTTAAACTAAATATTCACACTCATTGCAGGCCTGTGAATGACACCTGCCCTCAAAAACAATCCTGGGGTCGAAAATTGACCAAAAAATTCAAAAGAGGGCAACCATCCAAGAATACAATTTCAAAAGGTTAATTGTACTCTCCGTTTTTTTTTCTGTTTTTCTGTACCAGAAATTTAAAAACGCATGGAAAAATGCTGAACATTAGGAATGATTAAAGATACGCAAATCCAAATTACAAAAACCTATCAGCTCACACAAGTCAGAATGGCCATCAGCAAAAATTCTGCAAACAATAAATGCTGAAGGGGTTTTGGAGAAATGCCTACCCTTGGTTCAACGTGGGACACAGTAAGAGCCAGTAATGAAAGCAAAAATGAGGTGCCTTGTAAAGGTAAATACTGAGCTACCATCCAATCAAGCATACCCACTGCTGGGCCTGACGCCTGAGGGGATGAGAATCAAAAAGTCACAGGCTGGGCTTCACTGGTGGCACACTGGTTGAGAGTCGGCCTGCCAATGCAGGGGACACGGGTTCATGCCCCGGTTCGGGAAGATCCCACATGCCAAGGAGCGGCTGGTACCGTGAGCTATGGCTGCTGGGCCTGCGCGTCCGGAGCCTGTGCTCTGCAATGGGAGGGTCCACGGCAGTGAGAGACCCACGTACCGCAAAAAAAAAAAAAAAAGACACACGCTGGCAATCCTGCACTCCAGCAATATTTACCATAGCCAACACTTGGAAGCTATAAAAATGTCCATCCACAGAGGAATGCACAAAGAATTGGTCCGTGTACACAATGGAATATGACTCCAATAAAAAAATATAAATTCAATTTATAAAACAAACATAAGTAAGGAGACATCAGCTTTTGGGGGCACATTCCACTCTAATATATAACCGAGGAACACCACTGCCAGGATGGTCTGTTTCCCTAGTTACCAGATTGGGAAAAGCAGAAATGCTGCCACCCTCTGGCCGTTACCTGCAACAGCAGCTTTAAAACCTGTGCTAAGGGTCACTTCATATGCACCAGTACTGGAGGGCTGTAAATGAAACCTGCCCTCCAAATGTCTTGAGGGCTGTAATGGCCAAAATATTTCTAAATGTCACACATACTTCACGAAAACAATTTGAAGAGGTAAGCTGTACTCACAGTTTGAAGAAAAAAAGGACATGCCAAAAAGCTCAATTTCATAGGATTATGAGACACATGCAAATCCAACCACAAAGTGGTATCAGCACACACTCGTCAGAATAAACATCAGCAAAAATACTACAAACAATAAACGCTGAAGATGTTGTGGAGAAGAGCATAACCTCAACTTTAAGTGGGACGTAACCTGGTAAGAGCCACTAATGAGAACAGAATGGAGGTGCCTCTACAAGGTAAACATTTTGCTACCATATGATCCAGCAGGCCCACTCCTGGGCCTATCACCTAAGAACACAGAATTGGAAAGACACAGGCAGGCAAATGTGCATTGCCGCAGCATTACAAGAGCCATGACACGGAAGCAACCAAAAAGTCCATCAACAGATGAGTGGACAAAGAAGAACTGGTACATGTACAGACAGAATATTAGCCAAGGGAAAAAAGGACACAATGCCATTTGCAGCACCGTAGATGAGTCTAGAGGTAATCACGTGACTTGTAGTAAGTCAGAAAGAGAAAGACACATATCGTATGATATCACTTATAGGTGTTACCGAAAAATTGATACCAGTGAAGATATTTCCACAGAGAAGGGCAATCACAGATTCATTAAACAAACTTATGGTTCACCAATGGAAAGGCGTGAGGATTGGATACATTAGGATATTGGCGTTAACAGACATATACAAACACAGGTGAAATATATAATCACCAAACACCTACAAAATACCAAGAGAAGAGTACTCAACATTCTGTCATAACGTACATGGGACAAGGATCCCAGGAAGAACAGACACATGTATATGTGTAAAAGAACCACATGGTGCACACCTACAACAAGCCAAACATTGTAATCAAACTTGCTGTGATAAAAAATAAAAATTAAATTAAAAAACGAACAAGAAGTAGTGAGACAAACTTAAGGGGCTTTTTCCTGGCACATTCCATTCTAAATTACAACCTAGAACACGACTTCCATTGAGGCTCTGTTGCCCTAGTAACCAGGTTTGGTAAAGGAGAACTGCTGCCACCTTGTGGCCGTTTCACACAACAGCAGCTTTAATCCCAGGGCTAATGGTCAGTTGATATTCAAAATAATTGCAGGCCTGTAAATGACACCTGCCCTGAAAACAAATCCTGGGGTCGTATATCGACGAAAAAATCCAACAGACGTCCACATTTCAAAACGACAGTTTCAAGAGGCATATTTTACGCACATTTGTGTTCTGCTTCTTTTTCTTTCTTTCTTTCGTTACAAAACGGGAATGGAAAAAGGCAACCCTCAGAATGGGAGGAAATATTTGCAAACGAATCAATGGACAAAGGTTTAATCTCCAATATATATAAACAGCTCATGCAGTTTAATATTAGAAAAACAAACAACCCAATACAAAAATGGGTAGAAGATCTAAATAGACATTTCTTCAAAGAAGACACAGAGATGCTCAAGACGCACATGAAAAGCTGCTCAACATCACTAATTAGTAGAGAAATGCAAATCAAAACTAAGAGGTATCACCACACACCTGTTAGAATGGGAATCATCAGAAAATCTACAAACAACAAATGCTGGGGAGGGTGTGGACAAAAGAAACCCTCTTCCACTATTGCTGGGAATGTAAATTGATGCAGTCACTATGGAGAACAGTATGGAGGTTCCTTAAAAAACTAAAAATAGAATTACCATATGATCCAGCAATCCCACTTCTGGGCATATACCCAGACAAAGCCATAAATCAAAAACACACATTGACCACAATGTTCATTGCAGCTCTATTTACAATAGCCAGGTAATGGAAGCAACCTAAATGCCCACAGACAGACGAATGGATAAAGAGGTGGTACATATATAAAATGGAATATTACTCAGCCATACAAAGGAATGAAACTGGGTCATGTGTAGAGACGTCGATGGATCTAGAGACTGTCATACAGAGTGAAGTAAGTCACAAAGAGAAAAACAAATATTGTATATTAATGCATATATGTGGAACCTAGAAAAATGGTACAGATGAACCGGTTTGCAGGGCAGAAATAGAGACACAGAGGTAGAGAACAAACGTATGGACACCAAGGGGGGGAAGCCATGGGGTGGTGGTTGTGGGATGAGTTGGGAGATTGGGATTGACCTGTATACATGTATATGTATAAAATAGATAACTAATAATAACCTGCTGTATAAAAAAATAAATAAAATTAAATTTCAAAAGTTTAAAAAATAAATAAAATTTAAAAATAAAACAGAAAATAGTTCTTCCCTTCACACAGATGTATTTATATGAATGAATTATTTCCATGCTTATATCTATAAATGCATAAAAGAGGAATAAAATCTACCTTGAACCAAAAAAAGAAAAAAAAAAACAGAACCCACCAGATATACAGAGGAAAACCCTATCAGGGCACTTGCTCCAGTGGGAAACAATTCTGAAGTTGGTCAGAGGTGGGGAATCAACTCCCATGCAGCCAGCAGCCCCCCCTCCAGGAGCGTCCTCATTGCAAAGCTGGGGGACCGCGCTGAGGCGTCTGTGAGTAAACGTGAGCTGAGTCCCAGGCCAGCTGCTGCTGAACTGTTCCCACCCTTCCCAGGTAAAACACCTCAATATGTACAAGGACTTGAAAGCCTAGAGGAAGGGCCGTGGAGCCACACCAGCAACAGCACGCAGGCCGACTTGGTGCCTGCAGGCCAGCCAGGATGGTCCTGGCCCCGGGCCCTCTTCTGGAAGCTTTCCATTTCCCTGCCTGAGATACCCCTCCTGTCCCGGCCCCCACTGCTTTTCTCCTTCCTCACCTCTGCCCGGGGAGAAATTCCAGCGGAAGCTATGGGTGACACATCCTCTTCTTTAGCAGGTGGCAGCCTGGCAACTCCTGCAGAAAGTCCAGCAGAGCCCCACTCACACCGCGCCACCCACAAAGCCGTGGCCCCTCACTCCCTCCCACCAGCACAGCCCTGAGACTGCTGACGGGGCAGAGAATATGGCGTCAGGCACAGCTGCAGGGGCTCTTGCTGCCTGCAGTGGTGTTTATATTGACCTCAAGCCAGGCACACCTGGGGAGGGCTGGCTGGCAGGGTCAGGCTGCCCAGGTCAGCCAATCCTCACCCCTCAGGGGCTCACATTGCAGAAAATGGACCTCGCTGAACCGGCCAGGTCCTGAGACTCAGGAGAGACAAGGGGCTGCAGCTCCGGCTTGTTTTCTAATCATTTTATCTGGCTCGTGAGTGGGAGACAACTTCAAGAAGACCCTCCGCCTCTCCTAATGAGAGGAACTCAGGAGTCAGGGAGAGGAGGGGTGATGGGTGGAGACAGAGGCCTGGTGCCCCGGCTGCAGTGGAAGTCTCTGGAAGACCAGGCAGAGGGAGGCCGCTCAGAGTGATGCCCAGGGTCACAGACCTGTCGGAGCTGCTGTTTGTTAGTTCAAGTCCTGCTCTCAGGTGCTCTGTGTCAGCTCCGAGTGACAGGCGATCTGGCGTGCTCTGAAATGAGGGCTATGTGCATGGTTCCTGTGTGCCCAGCCCTGCCGTGGTACCTGCCCAGGGGAGCTCCGTATCCTGGGAGGGGTCTGACCACGAGAGCCCCATGGGCTGCTGGGTAGTTGCACACGTGAGCTCCATAACCTGGGAGTGGCCTGACCATGAGAGCCCCATGGGCTGCTGGGGACCTGCCCAGGTGAGCCCCATATCCTGGGAGGGGCCTGACCAGGAGAGCCCCATGGGCTGCTGGGTAGTTGCGCAGGTGAGCTCCATAACCTGGGATTGCCCTGACCACGAGAGCCCCGTGGGCTGCTGGGGACCTGGTAAAGGATGTCAGGACAGTCAGTGAAGCCACCGAGGATATACATCCAGTAGTTCCTAATTCCTACACCCTGCTGGTCATTCTACCATCCACCAGGACATGCTATTCTGAATTAGACTTCAGTGATGCCTTCTTCTGTATTCCATTGGTCCCAGGAAGGCTCTGCTGCCCTAGTAACCAGATTTGGGAATGGAGAAAGGCTGCCGCCTTGTGGCCATTTCCCACAACAGCAGCTTTAAACCCAGTGCTTTAAATATTTAAACTAAATATTCACACTCATTGCAGGCCTGTGAATGACACCTGCCCTCAAAAACAATCCTGGGGTCGAAAATTGACCAAAAAATTCAAAAGAGGGCAACCATCCAAGAATACAATTTCAAAAGGTTAATTGTACTCTCCGTTTTTTTTTCTGTTTTTCTGTACCAGAAATTTAAAAACGCATGGAAAAATGCTGAACATTAGGAATGATTAAAGATACGCAAATCCAAATTACAAAAACCTATCAGCTCACACAAGTCAGAATGGCCATCAGCAAAAATTCTGCAAACAATAAATGCTGAAGGGGTTTTGGAGAAATGCCTACCCTTGGTTCAACGTGGGACACAGTAAGAGCCAGTAATGAAAGCAAAAATGAGGTGCCTTGTAAAGGTAAATACTGAGCTACCATCCAATCAAGCATACCCACTGCTGGGCCTGACGCCTGAGGGGATGAGAATCAAAAAGTCACAGGCTGGGCTTCACTGGTGGCACACTGGTTGAGAGTCGGCCTGCCAATGCAGGGGACACGGGTTCATGCCCCGGTTCGGGAAGATCCCACATGCCAAGGAGCGGCTGGTACCGTGAGCTATGGCTGCTGGGCCTGCGCGTCCGGAGCCTGTGCTCTGCAATGGGAGGGTCCACGGCAGTGAGAGACCCACGTACCGCAAAAAAAAAAAAAAAAGACACACGCTGGCAATCCTGCACTCCAGCAATATTTACCATAGCCAACACTTGGAAGCTATAAAAATGTCCATCCACAGAGGAATGCACAAAGAATTGGTCCGTGTACACAATGGAATATGACTCCAATAAAAAAATATAAATTCAATTTATAAAACAAACATAAGTAAGGAGACATCAGCTTTTGGGGGCACATTCCACTCTAATATATAACCGAGGAACACCACTGCCAGGATGGTCTGTTTCCCTAGTTACCAGATTGGGAAAAGCAGAAATGCTGCCACCCTCTGGCCGTTACCTGCAACAGCAGCTTTAAAACCTGTGCTAAGGGTCACTTCATATGCACCAGTACTGGAGGGCTGTAAATGAAACCTGCCCTCCAAATGTCTTGAGGGCTGTAATGGCCAAAATATTTCTAAATGTCACACATACTTCACGAAAACAATTTGAAGAGGTAAGCTGTACTCACAGTTTGAAGAAAAAAAGGACATGCCAAAAAGCTCAATTTCATAGGATTATGAGACACATGCAAATCCAACCACAAAGTGGTATCAGCACACACTCGTCAGAATAAACATCAGCAAAAATACTACAAACAATAAACGCTGAAGATGTTGTGGAGAAGAGCATAACCTCAACTTTAAGTGGGACGTAACCTGGTAAGAGCCACTAATGAGAACAGAATGGAGGTGCCTCTACAAGGTAAACATTTTGCTACCATATGATCCAGCAGGCCCACTCCTGGGCCTATCACCTAAGAACACAGAATTGGAAAGACACAGGCAGGCAAATGTGCATTGCCGCAGCATTACAAGAGCCATGACACGGAAGCAACCAAAAAGTCCATCAACAGATGAGTGGACAAAGAAGAACTGGTACATGTACAGACAGAATATTAGCCAAGGGAAAAAAGGACACAATGCCATTTGCAGCACCGTAGATGAGTCTAGAGGTAATCACGTGACTTGTAGTAAGTCAGAAAGAGAAAGACACATATCGTATGATATCACTTATAGGTGTTACCGAAAAATTGATACCAGTGAAGATATTTCCACAGAGAAGGGCAATCACAGATTCATTAAACAAACTTATGGTTCACCAATGGAAAGGCGTGAGGATTGGATACATTAGGATATTGGCGTTAACAGACATATACAAACACAGGTGAAATATATAATCACCAAACACCTACAGAATACCAAGAGAAGAGTACTCAACATTCTGTCATAACGTACATGGGACAAGGATCCCAGGAAGAACAGACACATGTATATGTGTAAAAGAACCACATGGTGCACACCTACAACAAGCCAAACATTGTAATCAAACTTGCTGTGATAAAAAATAAAAATTAAATTAAAAAACGAACAAGAAGTAGTGAGACAAACTTAAGGGGCTTTTTCCTGGCACATTCCATTCTAAATTACAACCTAGAACACGACTTCCATTGAGGCTCTGTTGCCCTAGTAACCAGGTTTGGTAAAGGAGAACTGCTGCCACCTTGTGGCCGTTTCACACAACAGCAGCTTTAATCCCAGGGCTAATGGTCAGTTGATATTCAAAATAATTGCAGGCCTGTAAATGACACCTGCCCTGAAAACAAATCCTGGGGTCGTATATCGACGAAAAAATCCAACAGACGTCCACATTTCAAAACGACAGTTTCAAGAGGCATATTTTACGCACATTTGTGTTCTGCTTCTTTTTCTTTCTTTCTTTCGTTACAAAACGGGAATGGAAAAAGGCAACCCTCAGAATGGGAGGAAATATTTGCAAACGAATCAATGGACAAAGGTTTAATCTCCAATATATATAAACAGCTCATGCAGTTTAATATTAGAAAAACAAACAACCCAATACAAAAATGGGTAGAAGATCTAAATAGACATTTCTTCAAAGAAGACACAGAGATGGTCAAGACGCACATGAAAAGCTGCTCAACATCACTAATTAGTAGAGAAATGCAAATCAAAACTAAGAGGTATCACCACACACCTGTTAGAATGGGAATCATCAGAAAATCTACAAACAACAAATGCTGGGGAGGGTGTGGACAAAAGAAACCCTCTTCCACTATTGCTGGGAATGTAAATTGATGCAGTCACTATGGAGAACAGTATGGAGGTTCCTTAAAAAACTAAAAATAGAATTACCATATGATCCAGCAATCCCACTTCTGGGCATATACCCAGACAAAGCCATAAATCAAAAACACACATTGACCACAATGTTCATTGCAGCTCTATTTACAATAGCCAGGTAATGGAAGCAACCTAAATGCCCACAGACAGACGAATGGATAAAGAGGTGGTACATATATAAAATGGAATATTACTCAGCCATACAAAGGAATGAAACTGGGTCATGTGTAGAGACGTCGATGGATCTAGAGACTGTCATACAGAGTGAAGTAAGTCACAAAGAGAAAAACAAATATTGTATATTAATGCATATATGTGGAACCTAGAAAAATGGTACAGATGAACCGGTTTGCAGGGCAGAAATAGAGACACAGAGGTAGAGAACAAACGTATGGACACCAAGGGGGGGAAGCCATGGGGTGGTGGTTGTGGGATGAGTTGGGAGATTGGGATTGACCTGTATACATGTATATGTATAAAATAGATAACTAATAATAACCTGCTGTATAAAAAAATAAATAAAATTAAATTTCAAAAGTTTAAAAAATAAATAAAATTTAAAAATAAAACAGAAAATAGTTCTTCCCTTCACACAGATGTATTTATATGAATGAATTATTTCCATGCTTATATCTATAAATGCATAAAAGAGGAATAAAATCTACCTTGAACCAAAAAAAGAAAAAAAAAACAGAACCCACCAGATATACAGAGGAAAACCCTATCAGGGCACTTGCTCCAGTGGGAAACAATTCTGAAGTTGGTCAGAGGTGGGGAATCAACTCCCATGCAGCCAGCAGCCCCCCCTCCAGGAGCGTCCTCATTGCAAAGCTGGGGGACCGCGCTGAGGCGTCTGTGAGTAAACGTGAGCTGAGTCCCAGGCCAGCTGCTGCTGAACTGTTCCCACCCTTCCCAGGTAAAACACCTCAATATGTACAAGGACTTGAAAGCCTAGAGGAAGGGCCGTGGAGCCACACCAGCAACAGCACGCAGGCCGACTTGGTGCCTGCAGGCCAGCCAGGATGGTCCTGGCCCCGGGCCCTCTTCTGGAAGCTTTCCATTTCCCTGCCTGAGATACCCCTCCTGTCCCGGCCCCCACTGCTTTTCTCCTTCCTCACCTCTGCCCGGGGAGAAATTCCAGCAGAAGGTATGGGTGACACACTCTTCTTTAGCAGGTGGCAGCCTGGCAACTCCTGCAGAAAGTCCAGCAGAGCCCCACTCACACCGCGCCACCCACAAAGCCGTGGCCCCTCCCTCCCTCCCACCAGCACAGCCCTGAGACTGCTGACGGGGCAGAGAATATGGCGTCAGGCACAGCTGCAGGGGCTCTTGCTGCCTGCAGTGGTGTTTATATTGACCTCAAGCCAGGCACACCTGGGGAGGGCTGGCTGGCAGGGTCAGGCTGCCCAGGTCAGCCAATCCTCACCCCTCAGGGGCTCACATTGCAGAAAATGGACCTCGCTGAACCGGCCAGGTCCTGAGACTCAGGAGAGACAAGGGGCTGCAGCTCCGGCTTGTTTTCTAATCATTTTATCTGGCTCGTGAGTGGGAGACAACTTCAAGAAGACCCTCCGCCTCTCCTAATGAGAGGAACTCAGGAGTCAGGGAGAGGAGGGGTGATGGGTGGAGACAGAGGCCTGGTGCCCCGGCTGCAGTGGAAGTCTCTGGAAGACCAGGCAGAGGGAGGCCGCTCAGAGTGATGCCCAGGGTCACAGACCTGTCGGAGCTGCTGTTTGTTAGTTCAAGTCCTGCTCTCAGGTGCTCTGTGTCAGCTCCGAGTGACAGGCGATCTGGCGTGCTCTGAAATGAGGGCTATGTGCATGGTTCCTGTGTGCCCAGCCCTGCCGTGGTACCTGCCCAGGGGAGCTCCGTATCCTGGGAGGGGTCTGACCACGAGAGCCCCATGGGCTGCTGGGTAGTTGCACACGTGAGCTCCATAACCTGGGAGTGGCCTGACCATGAGAGCCCCATGGGCTGCTGGGGACCTGCCCAGGTGAGCCCCATATCCTGGGAGGGGCCTGACCAGGAGAGCCCCATGGGCTGCTGGGTAGTTGCGCAGGTGAGCTCCATAACCTGGGATTGCCCTGACCACGAGAGCCCCGTGGGCTGCTGGGGACCTGGTAAAGGATGTCAGGACAGTCAGTGAAGCCACCGAGGATATACATCCAGTAGTTCCTAATTCCTACACCCTGCTGGTCATTCTACCATCCACCAGGACATGCTATTCTGAATTAGACTTCAGTGATACCTTCTTCTGTATTCCATTGGTCCCAGAAAGGCTCTGCTGCCCTAGTAACCAGATTTGGGAATGGAGAAAGGCTGCCGCCTTGTGGCCGTTTCCCACAACAGCAGCTTTAAACCCAGTGCTTTAAATATTTAAACTAAATATTCACACTCATTGCAGGCCTGTGAATGACACCTGCCCTCAAAAACAATCCTGGGGTCGAAAATTGACCAAAAAATTCAAAAGAGGGCAACCATCCAAGAATACAATTTCAAAAGGTTAATTGTACTCTCCGTTTTTTTTTCTGTTTTTCTGTACCAGAAATTTAAAAACGCATGGAAAAATGCTGAACATTAGGAATGATTAAAGATACGCAAATCCAAATTACAAAAACCTATCAGCTCACACAAGTCAGAATGGCCATCAGCAAAAATTCTGCAAACAATAAATGCTGAAGGGGTTTTGGAGAAATGCCTACCCTTGGTTCAACGTGGGACACAGTAAGAGCCAGTAATGAAAGCAAAAATGAGGTGCCTTGTAAAGGTAAATACTGAGCTACCATCCAATCAAGCATACCCACTGCTGGGCCTGACGCCTGAGGGGATGAGAATCAAAAAGTCACAGGCTGGGCTTCACTGGTGGCACACTGGTTGAGAGTCGGCCTGCCAATGCAGGGGACACGGGTTCATGCCCCGGTTCGGGAAGATCCCACATGCCAAGGAGCGGCTGGTACCGTGAGCTATGGCTGCTGGGCCTGCGCGTCCGGAGCCTGTGCTCTGCAATGGGAGGGTCCACGGCAGTGAGAGACCCACGTACCGCAAAAAAAAAAAAAAAAAGACACACGCTGGCAATCCTGCACTCCAGCAATATTTACCATAGCCAACACTTGGAAGCTATAAAAATGTCCATCCACAGAGGAATGCACAAAGAATTGGTCCGTGTACACAATGGAATATGACTCCAATAAAAAAATATAAATTCAATTTATAAAACAAACATAAGTAAGGAGACATCAGCTTTTGGGGGCACATTCCACTCTAATATATAACCGAGGAACACCACTGCCAGGATGGTCTGTTTCCCTAGTTACCAGATTGGGAAAAGCAGAAATGCTGCCACCCTCTGGCCGTTACCTGCAACAGCAGCTTTAAAACCTTTGCTAAGGGTCACTTCATATGCACCAGTACTGGAGGGCTGTAAATGAAACCTGCCCTCCAAATGTCTTGAGGGCGGTACTGGCCAAAATATTTTTTTTTTCTTTTTGCGGTATGTGGGCCTCTCACTGCTGTGGCCTCTCCCGTTGCGGAGCACAGGCTCCGGATGCGCAGGCCCAGCGGCCATGGCTCACGGGCCCAGCCGCTCCGCGGCATATGGGATCCTCCCAGACCGGGGCACGAACCCGCATCCCCTGCATCGGCAGGCGGACTCTTAACCACTTGCGCCACCAGGGAGGCCCCAAAATATTTTTGAATGTCACACATACTTCACGAAATCAATTTGAAGAGGTAAGCTGTACTCACAGTTTGAAGAAAAAAGGACATGCCAGAAAGCTCAATTTCAAAGGATTATGAGACGCATGCAAATCAAACCACAAAGTGGTATCAGCACACACTGGTCGGAATAAACATCAGCAAAAATACTACAAAAAATAAACGCTGAAGGTGTTGTGGAGAAGAGCATAACCTCAACTTTAAGTGGGACGTAACCTGGTAAGAGCCACTAATGAGAACAGAATGGAGGTGCCTCTACAAGGTAAACATTTTGCTACCATATGATCCAGCAGGCCCACTCCTGGGCCTATCACCTAAGAACACAGAATTGGAAAGACACAGGCAGGCAAATGTGCATTGCCGCAGCATTACAAGAGCCATGACACGGAAGCAACCAAAATGTCCATCAAGTAATACAGCCTGGTACCCATTCCATGGGTCCCCAATCTGCAGGTTCAAGGGAATCTTCCTACAGCTAAAACATGCATGGGAAACCCAGAGGACTGTACACCATGTGAATGGGAAAGGGGTCTGAAATACACTTCATTTTTCATCCCCTGCTCCTCGGGTTCGCCATTCCAGACACTTTACTAACAATCTCCCCACTTGGAGATTCAGGGCCTTTAACCTCCTGTTTCACACAGTTTGCAATTTGTACAGAGGATGAACGGGAAGAGGGGGAACCTCAGAGAGACTAGTTGTAGGTGCTTCGACAGGCACGTGTCAATCTAATTTCCCATCGGGTACAAGAACTAACCAAAGTCTCAAACTGCTGCCCCGGAAGCAGAATAGGGCCTGTAGCAATCCTGTGGGTTTTTGGCCAGCTCACAAAAAAGAGAGTTGAAAAATGGAGCTAGAGCCAGCGCAATTCACAAACCTGCAGAGTGAGAAAGGACAACTATCGTCCAAAAATCTGTTGAGGGAAGGCAACGAGGAAGACTTGAAACCGAGGCAGAATAGAAGGAAACAGATTTCAGGAGTCAGATTGGAATCGCCGTAAAAGCACATGAAAAGCAGCAGAACTTCGACAATGATGCAGTTGGCCAAAAAGCAAGTGGGCAATGCAAATCAGCACTACAAACAAGTCTAATTTCCCACCGGTCAAAAGGGCCATCGGAAAAAGTGTTAAAACCAGAAAGTCACGAAAGGCCATTGAGAACAGGGAGCTTTTTTTTTGCTGATGGGCGGGATGAAAATTGCAAAAAGCCACTCTGGAGAAGTGCATGGTGTTTCCTAAAACATCTACAATCCAGAGCTACAGAGCACAGGGCACTTCCACTCATAGGCGTATATCGGGAAAACTAAAAATCAACAAGACACAGCCACCCCAAAATTTAAGATTGCTCTGTATACAAGAACCTCTATTTCTGTACACCGTAAAGAGCCCAGGAAAGAGAAAAATGGATAAACAAGTTGTGGTAGTTTTGTACAATGGAATATCACTCAGCCATGAAATCAATGTCATAAGGCCAGTAGCAGCATAAGTGGATTTAAGTACGATGATTGTAAGGGAAATAAGTCACACAGAAAAAAAAACCTATCGTAAGATATCACTTACACAGTGAACATAAACATGGGTACACATGAGTTGAATTACACAGCAGAACGCAGTCTTATATTTAGAAAACACACTTATGCCTGCTTAAGGGGAAAGGTGAGGTGGGGTGATGTATAAAACCAGAGTTTGAAATTAGCACAGGTACTGTTCCATAAACCAAATTTGTAATAGACGAGACCTACTCCTTGCTCAGTGAACTAGACTCAACACCCCCTATTCACCACAGAGGAATATAACTGACTAGTAAGAATCTTAAAACCTACGTTTTCATATCTCTCTGTCAGTGAAAGAAGTGAGCATAGAGCGGCATAAACACAGCAGTGAAAACGAGCTAAACCCCATTATAAAAATAAATTTCATAAACAAAATGGAAAGACAGCGAAAGAGAGAGGAATTCTTACAAAATTCGTTCAGCAGCTGTGATGCAACCTGGATTGATCACATCTACACCCACAGCTGGATGAGACATAAGGCTGGACACTTGGGGCTGAGAGGATTGGTGAGCTTGGGTGAGCAAATGCAGACCGTTTAAAGCAATACTGCGTACTACCCGTTCCATGGCTCCAAACTCTCCTGGTTTAAGGGAATCTTCCTAGAGCTATAATATGCATGGGAAACCCAGAGGATGGTACACCGTGTAATATGGAAAGCTTTCGAAAACGCACCACACTTTTCCTCTCCTGGTGCTCGGATTCACCATTCCAACCACTTTACTATCAACCTCCCCACTCGGAGAGTGAGCGCCTTTAACCTCCTGTTTCGGACAGTTTGGAATTTGTGCCGAAGATGAAAGGGAAGAGGGGGAACCAATGAGAGACTAGCTGTAGGCATTTGGATGGGCACATGTCACTCTCATTTCCCGTCAGGAAGAAGAGCTAATCAATGGGTCAGCCTGCCGCCCCAGAACCACAATAGGGCCTGAAGCAATCCTGCGGATTTGCGGCCAGCTCACAAAAGTGCCAGTTGAAAAATGGAGCTCAGAGGCACAGCAATTCACAAACCTGCAGAGTTTTACAGGACAACTATCGTCCAAAAATCTGTTGAGGGAAGGCAACGAGGAGGACTTGAAAGCGAGGCAGAATTGCAGGAAACAGATTTCACGAGGTAGATTGGAATCGCCTTGAAAGCACATGAAAAGCGGCAGAAGTTCGACAATGATGCACCTGGCCAAAAAGGGCGTATGCATTTTTTCCTGAATATATTCAGGAAAAAACGCATACGCCCTTTTTGGCCAAACAAGCAAGTGGGCAATGCAAATCTGCACTACAAAGAAGTCTCACTTCCCACCGGTCAAAAGGGAATTCAGAAAAAAGTGTAAACACCAGAAAGGCAGCACAGGCCATGGGGAACAGGGAGCCTTGTTATGCTAATGGGAGGGATGTAAATTGCCAAGAGCCACTCTGGAGAAGTGCATGGTGTTTCCTAAAACATCTAAAAAACAGAGCTACGGAGCCTAGGGCACTTCCACTCATGGGCGTATACCTTGGAAAAACTGAAAATCAACAAGACACAGCCACCCCAAAGTTTAGGGCTGCTGTGTTTACAAGAACCTCGACTTTGGTACACGTTAAATATCCCAGGAAGTTGAAACATGTATAAAGAAGTTGTGGTACTTACGTACGATGGGATATCTGTTCAGCCATGAAATCAATGTCATAAGGCCAGTAGCAGCATAATGAATAGATTTATTACATACGATGATTCTAAGTGAAATAAGTCACAGAGAAAAAGAAACGCATCTTAATATATCACTTATAAAGGGAACGTAAACATGGCTACACATGAACTGAATTAGAAAACGGAACAGAGTCTCACATTTAGAAAACACTCTAATGCCTGCTTAAGGGGAAAGCTGAGGTGGGGTGATGCATAAAACCAGAGTTTGATGTTAGCACAGGTACCGTTCCATAAACCATATATGGAATAGACAAGACCTGCACCTTGCTCTGTGAACTGGACACAACACCCCCATTCACCACAGAGGAATATATCTGACTAGAAAGAATCTTAAAACCTATGTGTTGATATGTCTTCATAAGGGAATCAAGTGTGTCTAGACCAGCATAAACATGGTAGTTTAAATCAGCTCAATCCCATTTTAAAAACAACTTTCAAAAAAAACCATAAAAACGGTGAAATCCTTACAAAATTCGTTCAGGGGCTCTGATGCAACCTGGACTGACCCCATCAAAACCCACAGCTGGATGAGACATAAGGCTGGACACTTGGGGCTGAGAGGATTGGTGAGCTTGGGTGAGCAAATGCAGACCCTTTAAAGCAATAATCGTGCCACCCATTCCATGGGTCCCAACTCTCCAGGTTTAAGGGAATCTTACTACAGCTAAAACATGCATGGGAAACCCAGAGGATGGGACACCGTGTGATCGGGAAAGGTTTCTAAAACTCACCTCATTTGTCCTCTCCTGGTGCTCGGATTTGCCATTCCAGCTGCTTTACTATCAATATCCCCACTTGCAGAGTCAGCACCTTTAACCTCCTATTTCACACAGTTTGCAATTTGTGCAGAGGATGAAAGGGAAGAGGGGGAACCAATGGGATACTAGCTGAAGGCATTTGGACGGGCACATGTCACTCTCATTTCCCGTCAGGAAGAAGAGCTAATCAATGGGTCAGCCTGCCGCCCCGGAACCACAATAGGGCCTGAAGCAATCCTGCGGATTTGCGGGCAGCTCACAAAAGTGCCAGTTGAAAAATGGAGCTCAGAGGCACAGCAATTCACAAACCTGCAGAGTTTTACAGGACAACTATCGTCCAAAAATCTGTTGAGGGAAGGCAACGAGGAGGACTTGAAAGCGAGGCAGAATTGCAGGAAACAGATTTCAGGAGGTAGATTGGAATTGCCTTGAAAGCACATGAAAAGTGGCAGAAGTTGGACAATGATGCACTTGGCCTAAAAGGGCGTATGCGTTTTTACCTGAATATATATATTCTGAGTCTAAGTGAAGCAAGTCACACAGAAAAAGAAACTAACCATAAGTTATCACTTATATAGGGAATGTAAATATGGCTACACGTGAACTGACTTACAAAACAGATCAGAGTCACACATTTAGAAAACACTCTTATGCCTGCTTAAGGGGAAAGGTGAGGTGGGCTGATGCATAAAACCAGAGTTTGAAATTAGCACAGATACCGTTCCATAAACCAAACATGTAATAGTGAAGACCTACTCATTGCTCAATGAACTGGACTTAACACACCCTTTTCACAATAGAAGAATATATGTGACTATTAAGAATCTTAAAAAGTATTTATTGATATCTGTCTGTAAGTGAAGCAAGTGGGTGTAAAGCGGCATAAACTCAGCAGCGGAAATCAGCTAAACCCCATCATAAAAATATATGTATTCAGGAAGAACGCATACACCCTTTTTGGCCATCCAAACAAGCGCGAATTGCAAATCAGCACTCCAAAGAAGTCTCACTTCACATTTGTCAAAAGGGCCATCCTGGAAAAGTGGAAAACCAGAAATGCAGCACAGGCCATGGAGGAAAGGAAGCCTTGTTACACTGATGCTCCATCATCTGATGCTGTAAGTATTCAAGGCCACTCTGGAGAAGTGTATGTTGTTTCCTAAAACATCTAAAATACAGAGCTACAGAGCATACGCCACTTCCACTCTTGGGCGTATATCCTGGAAAAACGAAAAATCGACAGGACACAGGCTCCCCTACGTTTAGTGCTGCTCTGTTTAGAAATGCCTCGACTTGGGTACAACTTATATATTCTTGGAAGTAAAAAATGCATAAAGAAGATGTGGTACTTATGTACAATGGAATATTACTGAGCAACTATTCAGTGAAATAATGCCAGTTGCAGCAACTCGTGGAGTCTGAGGTACGACCATTCTAAGTGACATAAGTCAGACATAAAAAGAGACTTATCATAAGGTATCGCTTATAGACGGTATCTAAAAATGGCTACACATGCACTCAATTAGAAAACAGAAACAGAGTCACACATTTAGAAAACACACTTATGGCTGCTAAAGGAGAATTTTGGGGTGGGGTGATGCATAAACCAGGAGGTTGGAATTAGCATAGATACGGTTCCATAACCAAAATAGGTAATTGACAGGACCGACTCTATAGCTCAAACAGCTGGACTCAGCACACTGTTGTCACTGGAAAAGGATATATAAGACTAGTAAGAATCTGTAAAATAATTTATTGATGTCTCTCTTTAAGTGAATCAAGTGGATAGATGTAGAGCAGGAAGAAAGACAGTATTGAAAATCAGCTATACCCCCTTATAAAATTAAATAACAAGAACAAAAAAAGACAGTGAGAGAGAAGTTCTTACAAAATTTGTTCAAGGGCTGTGATGCAACCTGCACTGAACACTTCTAGACACACAGCTAGATGGGACCTGAGGCTCTACACTCGTGGGTCTGAGAGGCTTGGTGAGGATGGGACAGCAAATGCAGCAATCTTTGAGTAATACTGCCTGGCCCCCATTCCATGGGTCCCATATCTCCAGGTGCAGGGGTCCCTTCCTACAGCTAAAACATGAATGGGACATCCAGAGGATGGTACATCATCTGTTCGGGAAGAGTTTGGGAAAGTCACCTCATCTCCACTTCTCCTGGTATTCGGGTTCCCAAGCTCCTTTCCTTAGCGTCTCCCCACTTTGGAAAGGCAGCACACTCAACAGCCAGTTTTGCACAGCTTGGAATTTTCCGTGTGAAGAAGGGGAATGGGGGGATGGAATGAGACACAAGCCCTAGATGTTTGGACAGGCATATGCCACTCTAGTTTCCTAATCTGGAAGAAGAATTTCCCTATCCTTCAGGTGCCCCAGTAACCGGAATGGGTCTGTAGAAATCCTGCCCCTTTTTGGCTGCTTCCCTAAACAACAAGTTGAAAACTGGTGCTCAGGGGCACTGCAATTCACAAACATGCAGGGTTGTAATTGACACCTCTAATGGAGTCATTTCTTGGGCCAAGTATTCATAAAGGCCTGTAAGCAAGGCAGAATTTCAGAAAAGGGATTTCAAGAGGTAGTTTTCACTCGCCATTCAAGCACATGCAAAGCTGCTGAACATCGCCAATGATGCAGTTTGCCAAAAAGGCCGTATGCGTTATTCCTTAATATATTCAGGAGAAACCCTTACTCCATTTTTGGCCAACAAAACAGGCGGGCAATGTAAATTAATACTACAAAGAGGTATCACTCCACACCAGTCAGAATGGCCAAGCTCACAAAGTGTAAAACCTGAAATGCAGGACAGGGCATGGAGAAAAGGGAACCCTGACAAGCTGATGGTGGGAAAGTAAATTGCTAACAGCCACTGTGGAGAAGTGGGTGGTGATTCCTTAAAAATCTAAAAAAACAGAGCTTCAGAGCATATGGCGCTTCCACTCCTGGGCCTGTATCTTGGAAAAAACATAAATTGACAGGACCCAGGCACTCCAAAATTTATGCAGCCCTGTTTACAAGAGCCTCTACTTGGAAGCTACCTAAATGTCCTTGGAAGGAAGACTGGATAAAGAAATTATGGTAGATATGTACAATGGAATATTACTCAGCCATGAAATGAATGGAATAAGGCCATTTGCAGCCACTCGGAAGGACACAGATAGATTCATACTAAGTGGCATAAATCAGACAATGATAAATATCATATGATATTACTTATCGGTGGAATCTAACAATTGATACAAAGGTACTATCTTACAACAGAGAAACAGAGTCCCAGACTTAGAACACAAACTTATGGTTACCAAACTGGAAAGGTGTGTTGGAGGCATAAATCATGAGGTTGGAGTTAGTATATACATATTTACAGAGAGAAAACTTGTCATCAACACGGACCTGCTGTAGAGCACTTGGAACTCTTCTCAACACCCTTTAGTAACCTCAATCGGGAAATAATTCCAAAAAGAATATAGAGTCATCTCTGTATAAATGAATCATGTGGGTGTGTATCAAAAACGAACACAGCATGGTAAATCAACTATACTCCATTATAAATTTAAAGTTAAATTACAGAAAAGAAAAATGATCACTAAGTTCGTTTAGTTGTGGTGAACGTGCTAGTGTCACATCCCTGGACACAGACCCAATTTGGTCCCAAGGCTGGACTGTTGTGGGCCTGAGGACCTCGGGAGGATATGCCAGCTAATTCGACCCCTTGAACATGTAGTACCTGGTCCCCTCTGCATGGGATCACAATCTCCAGATCTAAGTGTACCCTCATACTACTAAACCAACCGTCTGACACCCAAAGGATAGTGGACTCTCTGGGCTGGATGACATTTGGAAAATCACCTGGTCTCAACATATCCTGGTGTTTGGGTTCCGACCTCCCGACTCCTTCGTTAGGGTCATCCCACTCTACAAGACAGCACCCTCAACAGGTGATTTGGCAGGGGTTTATACTTGTTTGGGGGATGAAGGGTAAGGGGGAAGAGGGAATGGGATAGAAGCCCTTACATGTTTGGTCAGGCACATTCCACTCTAATTTAAAACCCAGGAACAGAACTTTCCCTACATCTAAGGTTGTGTCAGTAACCAGAGAGGGACGGTAGAAATCCTGCTGCCTTCTGTTTCCCATAACAACAATTCTAAAACTGGACCTTATAGGCACTTCATATTCACAATGCCTGGGGAGCTGTAAATGACAACAGCCCTCAAAAAATGTCTTGGGGTAGGTAATCGAAATAGACTTCAAAACAAAGCAACCTTTCAATAACCTTTTTTGAAGGGGGAAATTTTACTCACACTGTTCAAAAAAAAAGCACATATGAAGATACTCACCATTGCTTTATGTTAGACAAATGCAAAGCAGATGTACAAAGAAGTATCACCTGGAACCACTCAGAATAGCCATCCTCACAATGTCTAGAAACAGGAAATGCTTCAGAGGGTGTGGAAAAAAGAGAAACCTACTACTTATTATTATTATTTTTTTTAATCTGCGTTGGTTCCTCGTTGCTACCTGCAGCTTTTCTATAGTTGCAGAAACGGGGGGGCTACTCATCGTTGTGGTATGCAGCCTTCTGTTTGCGGTGGCTTCTCTTGTTGTGGAGCACAGGCTCTAGGCACACAGGCTTCAGTAGCTGTGGCATGTGAGCTCAGTAGTTTTGGCTCATGGGCTCTAGAGCGCAGACTCAGTAGTTGTGGCGCACGGGCTTAGTTGCTCTGTGGCATGTGGGATCTTCCTGGGCCAGGGCTCGAACCTGTGTCCCCTGAACTGGCAGGCGGATTCTTACCCACTGCGCCACCAATACTACGTTACTGGTGGCAGTGCCAATTGGTAACAGCCACTATGGAGCACAGAATGGAGGTTACCAGAGTAAGGGGAGGCGGGAGGGATAAACTGGAAATTGGGATTGACATATACACACCACTATATATAAAAGAGATAACAAATAAGGGCCTACTGTATAGCACAGGGAACTCTACTCAATACTCTGTAATGACCTGTATGGGAAAGGAATCCAAAAAGGATTGGATATATGTATAACTGCTTCACTCTGCTGTGCAGCAGAAAGTAACACAACATTGTAAATCAACTATACTCCAAAAAAATTGAAATGAAATGAAATAAAATAAAATAAAATAAAATAGAGCTACCAGATGATCCAGCAAGTTCACTCCTGTGCGCATATCTGGAAGAAAGCATAAATCGAAAAGACACATCTTCCCCAATGTTCACCGCAACACTCTTTACAATAGCGAAGACATGGAAGCAACCAAAATGTCCATCAACATATGAATATAGGTAAAGAATATGTGATACATATATATAACGAATATGACTCAGCCATAAAATAGAGGAAAATAATGCCAATTTCAGTAACATGGATGGACCTAGAGATGATTGTACTAAGTGAAGAAAGTCAGACACAGTAAGACAAATATTGTATGATATCACATCTAGGTGGAACCTAAAAATTGATACAAATGAACTAACTTACAAAACAGAGGCAGACGCACAGACTTGGAAAACAAACTTATGGTTACCAAAGGGGAAAGGTGGCGGGTAGGGATAAATCAGGAACTTGGGGTAAACATACGAATACTACTCTATATAATACAGATAAGCAACAAGGACCTACTGTATGGCACAGAGAATGCTACTCAATATTCTGGGAATACCTTTATCAGAAAAGAATCTGAAAAAGAATGAATATATGCATATGTGTAACTGAATCACTTGCTGTGCAGCTGAAATGAACACAACATTGTAAATCAACTATACTCCAAGAAAATTTAAATTACAAAATAAAGAAAATCACCTATATTTCAAAAGAAAAAAAGAATTCCCATATATTTTTATGGCTTGATAGCTTACTTTTTTAGTGCTCAATATTATCCCATTCCCAGAATATATTAATACTGTATCATTTCATTCACCTATTGGAGGACACCTTAGTTTCATTCACATTTTGGCAATATTGAATTAGGTGCTATAAATATCCATATGCAAGTTTTCATCTGGAAGTATGTTTTAAACTACTTCCAGTAAATATCCATGAGGACACTTGCCGGATTGTACAGTAAGGGAATGTTCAATATTGTAGCAACTGTCAATCAGACTACCAAAGTAGCTGTATTATTTTTCATTTCCACCAATAACAAATGACATTTCCTATTGTTCCACATCCCCTACAGAATTTCTTCTTGTCATTGTTCACATTTCAGCCATTCTAATGGCTAAAATTGTATGTAATTGTATTGTTAATTTGCTTTTTGATGGCAGCATGTAATCTGAATTATTCTTCTGTATACTTATATGCATAGTGTCTATTTTCTTTGGTGAGGTGTCCGTAAAGTATATTGGTCCACATTTTATTTAGGCTGCTTTCATTTTTTTCTACCCAATCTGTATTTGTTTTATTTATTTTTGTGCCTTATTGCATTAGCAAGGACTTGCAGTAAAATATGGAAAAGGAGTTATGAAAGGGGACATCCTTGCTTTTACCTGAACTTAGTAGAAAAGCTTCATGTTTTTGACCACTAATCATGATGTAAGATAAAAGTTTCCTGTAGATCTTTGTTATCAACTTGAGAAACCTCCAGTCTATTTCTTTAACTGAGAGTTCTTATGAAGAATGGGTGTTAGATTTTTTCAAAGGTCTTCTGAATCTTTTGATATGCTCATGATTGTCTCTAGGGTGTTGATATGATGGACATAATTATTTGATTTTAGAATGTTGAACCAGCCTTGCATACCTGGGATTATTCCCTCTCATTCATTATATAAAATTCTCTCAAAATATTGTTGGATTCGATTTGTTAATATTTTGTTGAGGATTTTTGCATTGATGTTCCTGAGAGATATTAGTCAGTTTTCTTTACTATTCATATGTTCCTCTAAGCTTGGATGCTGTGGATTTAGTGTCAGACATTCATTTGGGGAGATTCTCAGTCATTTTTTAAAAAAAAATATTTTCTGTTCTTTCTTATCTTTATTCTCCTCCTGCTATACCCATTATGTATAGGCCACAGCGTTTTCATTGTTCCACAATTATTGATTACTCTGTTCTGTTGATTTCTTTCCTGCCCATTTTCTCTTTTCTTTTGAGATTTAAAGGTTTCTCTTGATATGTCTTCGAGCTCACAGATATTTCTCCTCAGCCAGCTCTTTGACTGCTAAAACAAAATACAAGAGACTTGGTATTTTATAAACAACAGAATATTTTTGTTTTCTCATAATTGCTGAGGCTGAAAAGTTCAAGAACAAGTTACCAGGGGCTTCCCTGTTGGCACAGTGGTTAAGAATCTGCCTACCAATAAAGCGGACACGGGTTCGAGCCCTGGTCCGGGAAGATACCACATGCCATGGAACAACTAAGCCCGTACACAACAAATACTGAGTCTGTACTCTAGAGCCCACAGGCCACAACTACTGAGCCCGTGTGCCACAACTACTGAAACCCGCACGCCTAGAGCCCGTGCTCCGCAACAAGAGAAGTCACCCAATGAGAAGCCCGCACACTGCAACAAAGGCCCAACGCAGCCAAAAGATTAATTAATTAATTAATTAATTAATTTTAAGAAAAGAACAAGTTGCCACCTGTATCTGTATCTGGTGAGGGAACAATATCTGGTTCATAATGTGGGTCTCCTCGCTCGGCAATGATATCATGTGATGGGCGTGAGATCTTCTGTGTGCTACATTTATTAGCTCACTAATCCCATGTTTGAGGTCTCTGGCCTCATGACCGAATCACCTCCCAAAAGCACCACCTCCTAATACCGTCAACATGGGAGCTGGGTTTCAAAATTTTAAAATGAGAGGTACAAAAGGTTTACACCATAGCAGGGACCACAGAGTTAACTGATTTTTCCTTTCATGTTAAAGGTTTGCACATTTATATTTATTATATAATCACAAAACCCTTGTTGTTTTTTTAAGATTCTTTTCCCGTATATGCCAGTACACACCATTGAGTAGAGTTCCCCGTGCTATAAAGCAGGTCCTTAACAATACTTACCTATTTTATATATACTAGTGTGTATAGGTCAGTCCCAGTCTCCCAATTTATCCCTTCCCCACTTATCCTCTGGTAACCATAAGTTTGTTTTCTATATCCATGACTCTATTTCTGTTGTGTAAATTAGTTCATTTGTACCTTTGTTTTTTCCTTTTTTAGATTCCTCATGTAAGCAATATCAAATGATATCTGTCTTTCTGTGTCTGACTTGCTTCACTCAGTATAACAATCTCTAGGTCCACCCATGTTGCTACAAAACCCTTAATTGTTAAGGATAACTCTCAATTTTTTCCAGTATCATCAGCAATTCTTTCTGGCAGACATGTGACAACACTTTTTAAACAGGGATACTGAGACCAAGGCTCCTGACCTGCAAACAAACAAAACATCCTTTATATAGTAAAAACTTTGCACATCAAAGGATGAAAGCACTTGGTCTAAATCCCTTTGCACCCACTGCTGACAGAGGGCAGAGGAATTTGACTCACTAATCTTCCTTACGTGCACTTCCTCCTAATGGGTTATTCCATCTAAAACTTATAAGAAGCGGGAATGCATTATGGAACACACCAATCTCTACTACAGATTCTGAAGCAGCGAAAAAACAAAAACAAAAACATGATGAATCCATCCAAAGGGTTCTGTCCACATTGTTACAATAGTTTCCCTCACACTGTGAACCCTTTTCAAACCCTATCACTTGAACCTACTTTTATTTTTTTCAACAAAAATAATGTTAATCTGCAGTCACACGCTCCAGTAATATTACACTATCCCTTGTGCAAGTATGTAGGGATTCGAGGAGCTATGGGAGGCTATCATGAGAGGTTCCCTAGAGTAATCAGGACATTTCATTTAATGTTGGCTCTTCTCCCTAGGATGTCTGCTGTCCTCTTCTTTTTGTAGCTACTAGCATTGAGAAAGTGACCAAGATAAGGCCCTTCTCTTTTCCTGCCCATGAATGTAGCTGTGATTAACCCCACAGACCTTGGTGCTTCCAGAATCCCCTGAAGCTACTGACCCTCCATGCATGGCATGACATAGATAAGGATGGTGACGTGTATATTTGTATAGAGCATGCTATAAAATTTTCGAGTCCTCCCTTCCTCATAATTCCAAAGAATAGATTTCTTTGGATTTCTGCTTAATGCTGCTGGAGTTGGTACATAAGTTGAGGGAGGTATCAGGACACACCAAAAGAGAGGGTAACTGCACAGAAAATACAAGCGGGTATATTTCTGTGTAGTTTCAAGCAGCTTATATGCTATACCAACCATGATGACATGTTGAGCCTTCCTCTTTCTACTAGTAGTACAACAAACATAAAGGATATTTAGGTTGCTTGTTTTATCCCCACCTCTCTCAACTGATCTGCATTCACATATAGGACAGTGAAGGGCCCTTTCTACCATCTTAACCAATACTTGAGAACTACAAAATGTCCAGGTATTTCCAGGGATTATTTTCATATTCCCCAATCAGGCCTATGAAAGAACCTTACCTATTGTGTTTAATGAAGTCATATCACTGACGGCATCCCATCATCAACAACACTGGAAAGAATTTTGAAGGGTCTTAGATTTTACCATATTTGAAATTCCAATATTTTAGCCTGACACGTTTTTGGATTTTAGAAAAAAATATTTTAAATGAGACAAAAAATCATTTTTATGACACAAAAAGACAGCAAGCGTTTTATATCTTTATCTGTTCCACTTGCACACAAAAGTCTCATGGGGTTATGTAAAGCACTCCTGTTGGGTGCTGTCCATGTAAAGCTTAGGAATCTTAAGCTTCAGTCATCTGAAACTTTTAAATTAGGATGCAAGCAATCCTGTCCAACATTTGAGCAGAGCAAGACACTGTCCTTATTTTATTTGTCAGGTAAGTAATCTGTCTTTTGCCCCAAGGAGAGAAACAACTGGCATCTTCCATCAATGTGTTGTACAAAAATCTTTGAACACAGAGGGCAAGCAGAGGCTGATACAAGATGTGAAAAAAACATGAGAGACCCTTGTGGCATTTTTTCCTAACTTATTGCAATCTCCCATTTAAAATGTGGGAATAATCAATCTTCTGAGGAAAAAGGCCCAAGGAAGGTTTTTGCTTCTGTGGAATAATGGGATTGCTAAAGATTTCAGGAGGCAAGACGAATTAGTGAGAATGACCATGAGAAATCAGAGAAAAGTCAGATCCATGGATGAAGTGATGTTTACCTCTGTGAATCAATGAGAAGTAGGAGCAAATGAAAAGAAAGCTGAATACAACATTTTCTGAATAAATGTAACCTTTCAGCTGTCGTAGAAAAATTAATACTCACTATGATACAACATATTTAGTTTAGAAATTAACTTAAATTTAAAGCTTAATAATTAGATTTATTGAAGAAACAAAAAACATATTTATGGTTTAGAATAAATAATGTGTTCTGCTACAGATAAGAAGACTACATAAATAAATAGAAATAAGACTAAATAAATAGGAAAATAACTAATTCGATATTATTAACATTAAAAACTGACACTCATCTAAAGAAAGAGAAAGAGAGACAGAAAGAGAGAAGAACTCATAGCAAGCATATATTAAAAATTCCTAAATAAGAAGTCTTCAGATATTAAAAAAAATAATAATAATGTCTTCAATAAGAAGATAATGTAATAGCAAAAATGGGGAAAATATACCGAAAGATATTTCAAAACAGAGAGTACAGAATGTTAAGTAAACATATCAAAAGAACTTGGCTTCTTAGTAGTCAATTAAATGAAAAAAAAGTGATACCTGGAATTATCACTCGCCAACCAGAAAGTTCAAATGAAAATGACAGGTATTATCAAGCTTGACAAGAATGTGTATAATCCTTGAATCTCATTCACTGCTGCTGAGGATGATAAATCATACAAATGAGTGAAGTAAGTCAGAAAGAGAAAGACAAATACCGTATGCTAACACACATATACGGAATTTAAGAAAAAAAAATGTCATGAAGAACCTAGGGGTAAGACAGGAATAAAGACACAGACCTACTAGAGAATGGACTTGAGGATATGGGAAGGGGGAAGGGTAAGCTGTGACAAAGCGAGAGAGCGACATGGACATATATACACTACCAAACATAAAATAGATAGCTAGTGGGAAGCAACCGCAGAGCACAGGGAGATCAGCTCAGTGCTTTGTGACCACCTAGAGGGGTGGGATGGGGAGGGTGGGAGAGAGGGAGACGCAAGAGTGAAGAAATATGGGAACATATGTATATGTCTAACTGATTCGCTTTGTTATAAAGCAGAAACTAACACACCATTGTGAAGCAATTATACTCCAATAAAGATGTAAAAAAAAAGAAAAATCATACAAATATTTTGAAAATATTTAGAAATATCTAAAAACATAAACTCATGAAAGCTATGACTCGAAAATTTCACTACTGCATGTATACTGAACAATAATTTATACACACACCACCAAAGCTCAAGTTCTAGAATTTATATACCAGTGCTATTCTCAATAGACACAAACTGAAAATCACTCATATTGTAATACACATTGGAATAAATTAATTTATACTTAAATATTTACACTATGGAATCCTATGCAACAGTGGCAATGCATGATCCCAACAACAGGCAACCATATAGGCATATTCACAAGCAACATAAACTAAAAAAGCCCAATCCAAAAGTGATTTTACTGTGCCATAACATTTATATAAAATACAAAATACAGGTAACATGATCTTCTTGTTACACAGAAGAACAATATTAAACCTTAAGGGGAGTCACTAGAATGGGACCAGGGGGCCTCTGAGTATCTGGTAATTTTCTGTGTCTTTATCTAGAAGCTATGTATAGAGTGTACTCAGATTCTGAATTTTCTGTAATTTGTCATTTCCTTACAAACCATGCATGTTTTTAGTTCTTTTTTATACATAACAAAAAGTAAAAATGATAGACTAGGGAAGTTAATTATATTAGCATTTTCATATCCATGCTTTTCAAGGTGGAAGTGAAAGGTATTAAATACTTGACATTGTGATTACTTCTTAAAAGTAAGGTGAACATTTGAGATTAATAAATAAGACATACTTCTTCATATATAATCCTCAAACAGGAGGGGTAGAAAGGAGTATTATTTTTTTTATTTAATACAGAATCGATAAGATAGAAAATAATGAAAACAGACTAGGTTTAAAAAAGAGCACACTGGACTTCCCTGGTGGCACAGTGGGTAAGAATCTGCCTGCCAATGCAGGGGACAGGGGTTCAACCCCTGGTCTGGGAAGATCCCACATGCCGCAGAGCAACTAAGCCCGTGTGCCACAACTACTGAGCCTACACTCTAGAACCAGCAAGGAACAACTATTGAGCTTGCATGACACAACTACTGAAGCCCATGCACCTAGAGCCCATACTCCACTACAAGAGAAACGACAGCAAGGAGAGGCCTGTGCACCACAACAATGAGTAACCCCAGCTTGACACAACTAGAGAAAACTTGTGCAGCAACGAAGACCCAACACAACCAAAATAAATAAAATTAAATCTTTTGACTTCTGAGCTGACTCACTCACGTGGCTGTAGGTAAGAGGCCTCAGTTCCTTGCTACATGGATCGCTCCTTAGGGCTGCTTGAGTGTCCTCGTGACATGGCAGCTGGCTTACCCCAGGATGAGTGATCTAGCAGAAACCAAAGCAGAAGCTGCAATGTCTTTTATAACTTTGGAAGCTGCACTTTGTCATTTCTGCAATTTCTTATTAGTTAAACAATCAGCCCTTTTCAAGTGCGAGGAGCCACACAGGCACATGAAGACTGGGAGATAATTAGGGGATAATTAGGGCCATCTTGGAGGCTGGCTTCCAAAGTGGCTGACTAGCCAAAGACTGAATTATGTTTTCTTCACTTCTGGAGAGAAAATGGTCAGTGAATCTCATTGGTGGTCTTTGAGATGTACCAAAGCTACCTCTTGCTCTCACCCCCAGCCGTGTAGCTGACAGGGTCTTGGTTCTCCGGCCGGGTGTCAGGCCTGTGCCTCTGAGTTGGGAGAGCCGAGTTCAGGATATTGGTCTACCAGAGACCCCCAGCACCTTGTAATATCAAACGGTGATAGCCTCCCAGAGATATCCGTCTCAATGCTAAGACCCAGCTCCACTCAGAGACCAGCAAGATCCAGTGCTGGACATCCCATGCCGAACAACTAGCAAGACAGGAATGCAGGCCCACCCATTAGCAGAGAGGCTGCCTAAAATCATAATAAGGCCACAGACACCCCAAAACACACCACCGGATGCGGACCTGTCAACCAGAAAGACAAGATCCAGACACACCCAGCCGAACACAGGCACCAGTCCCCTCCAGCAGAAAGCCTACACAACCCACTGAACCAACCTTAGCCACGGGGGACAGACACCAAAAACAACAGGAACTACGAATCTGCAGCCTGCAAAAAGGAGACCCCAAACACAGTCCCCAAAGACAAATGAGAAGACAGAGAAACACACAGCAGATGAAGGAGCAAGGTAAAATCCTACCAGAACAAACAAAGGTAGAGGAAATAGGCAGTCTACCGGAAAAAGAATTCAGAGTAATGATAATAAAGATGATCCCAAATCTTGGAACTGGAATGGAGAATGTACAAGAAACGTTTAACAAGGACCTAGAAGAACTAAACAGCAAACTAACAATGATGAACAACACAATAAATGGAATTAAAAAATGCTCTAGAAGGAAACAATAGCAGAATAACTGAGGCAGAAGAATGGATAAATGACCTGGAAGACAAAACAGTAGAAAAAACTACCACAGAGCAGAATAAAGAAAAAAATGAAAAGAATTCAGGACAATCTGAGATACCTCTGGGACAACATGAAGCACACCAACATTCGAATATAGGGGTCCCAGAAGTAGAAGACAAAAAGAAAGAGACTGAGAAAATAGTTGAAGAGATAATAGTTGAAAACTTCCCTAATATGGGAATGGAAATCATTAATCAAGTCCAGGAAGTGCAGAGAGTCCCATACAAGATATACCCAAGGAGAAACATGCCAAAACATATATTAATCAAACTATCAAAAATTAAATACAAAGAACAAATATTAAAAGCAGCAAGGGAAAAACAACAAAAAACATACAAGGGAATCCCCATAAGGTTAACGGCTGATCTTTCAGCAGAAACTCTGCAAGCCAGAAGGGACTGGCAGGACATATTTAAAGTGATGAAAGGGGAAAAACTACAACCAAGATTACTCGACCCAGCAAGGATCTCATTCAGATTTGACAGAGAAATTAAAACCTTTACAGACAAGCAAAAGCTAAGAGAATTCAGCACCACCAAACCAGCTTTACAACAAATACTAAAGGAACTTCTCTAGGCAGGAAGCACAAGAGAAGGAAAAGACCTACAATGACAAACCCAAAACAATTAAGAAAATGGTAATAAGAACATACATATCAATAATTACCTTAAATGTAAATGGATTAAATGCTCCAACCAAAAGACATATAGACTGGCTGAATGGATCCAAAAACATGACCAGTAAATATGCGGTCTACAAGAGACCCACTTTAGACCTAGAGACACATACAGACTGAAAGATAGGGGATGGAATAAGATATTCCATGCAAATGGAAATCAAAAGAAAGCTAGAGAAGCAATTCTCATATCAGACAAAAAAGACTTTAAAATAAAGACTATTACAGGAGACAAAGAAGGACACTACATAATGATCAAGGGATCAATCCAAGAAGAAGATATAACAATTGTACATATTTATGCACCCAACATAGGAGCACCTCAATACATAAGGCAAATGCTAACAGCCATAAAAGGGGAAATCGACAGTAACACAATCATAGTAGGGGACTTTAGCACCCCTCTTTCACCAATGAACAGATCATCCAAAGTGAAAATAAATAAGGAAACACAAGCTTTAAATGATACATTAAACAAGATGGACTTAATTGATATTTATAGGACATTCCATCCAAAAACAACAGAATACACTTTTTCTCAAGTGCTCGTGGAACATTCTCCAGGATAGATCATATCTTGGGTCACAAAAAAAAGCCTTGGTAAGTTTAGGAAAATTGAAATCATATCAAGTATCTTTTCCGAACACAATGCTGTCAGACTAGATATCAATTACGGGAAAAGAACTGTAAAAAATACAGACACATGGATGCTAAACAATACACTACTTAATAACCAAGAGACCGCTGAAGAAATCAAAGAGGAAATAAAAAAATACCTAGAAACAAATGACAGTGAAAGCATGAAGACCCAATACCTATGGGATGCAGCAAAAGCAGTTCTAAGAGGGAGGTTTATAGCAATACAATCCTACCTCAAGAAACAAGAAACATCTCAAATAAACAAGCTAACCTTACACCTAAAGCAATTAGAGAAAGAAAGAAAAAAACAACCCAAAGTCAGCAGAGGAAAGAAATCATAAAGTTCAGATCAGAAATAAATGAAAAAGAAATGAAGGCAGCAACAGTAAAGATCAAAAAAAACTAAAAGCTGGTTCTCTGAGAAGATAAACAAAATTGATAAACCATTAGCCAGAGTCATCAAGCAAAAAGGGAGAAGACTCAAATCAATAGAATTACAAATGAAAAAGGAGAAGTAACAACTGACACTGCAGAAATGCAAAGGATCATGAGGGATTACTGCAAGCAACTATATGCAAATAAAATGGACAACCTGGAAGAAATGGACAAATTCTTAGAAAAGCACACACTTCCAAGACTGAACCAGGAAGAAATAGAAACTATAAACAAACCAATCGCAAGCACTGAAATTGAGACTGTGATTAAAACTCTTCCAACAAACAAAAGCCCAGGACCAGATGGCTTCACAGGCAAATTCTATCAAACATTTAGAGAAGACTTAACACCTATCCTTCTCAAACTCTTCCAAAATATAGCAGAGGGAGGAACTCTCCCAAACTTATTCTATGAGACCACCATCTCCCTGATACCAAAACCAGACAAAGATGTCACAAAGAAAGAAAACTACAGGCCAATATCACTGATGAACATAGATGCAAAAATCCACAGCAAGATACTAGCAAACAGAATCCAACAGTGCATTAAAAGGATCATACACCAAGATCAAGTGGGGTTTATCCCAGGGATGCAAGGATTCTTCAATACATGCAAATCAATGTGATACACCATATTAAAACACTGAAGGATAAAAACGATATGGTCATCTCAATAGACATAGAAAAGGCTTTCGACAATATTAAACACCCATTTATGATAAAAAAAAAAACACCTCCAGAAAGTAGGCATAGAGGGAACTTTCCTCAACATAATAAAGGCCATATATGACAAGCCCACAGCCAACATCATTCTCAATGGTGAAAAAGTGAAACCATTTCCACCAAGATCAGGAACAAGACAAGGTTGCCCACTCTCACCACTATCATTCAACACACTTTTGGAATTTTTAGCTACAGCAACCAGAGAAGAAAAAGAAATAAGAGGAATCCAAATCGGAAAAGAAGAAGTTAAGCTCTCACTGTTTGCAGATGACATGATACTATACATAGAGAATCCTAAAGATGCTACCAGAAACCGACTAGAGTTAATCAATGAATATGGTAAGGTTGCAGGGTACAAAATTAATGTACAGTTATCTCTTTCATTCCTATACACTAAAGATGAAAAATCTGAAAGAGAAATTGAGGAAACACTACCATTTACCACTGCAACAAAAAGAATAAAATACCTAAGAATAAACCTACCTAAGGAGACAAAAGTCGTTTACTCAACAAACTATAAGACACTGATGAAAGAAATTAAAGATTACACAAACAGATAGAGACATATACCATGTTCTTGGATTAAAAGAATCAGCATTGTGAAAATGACTATACTACCCAAAGCAATCCACAGATTCAATGCAATCCCTATCAGACTACCAATGGCATTTTTCAGAGAACTGGAACAAAAAATTTCACAATTTGTATGGAAACACAAAAGACGCTGAACAGCCAAAGCAACCTTGAGAAGAAAAACAGAGCTGGAGGAATCAGGCTGCCAGACTTCAGACAATACTACAAAGCTACAGTAGTCAAGACAGTATGGTACTGGCACAAAAACAGAAATATAGATCAATGGAACAGGAGGGAAAGCCCAGAGATAAACCCATACACATATGGTCACCTTATTTATGATAAAGGAGGCAAGAATATACAATGGAGAAATCACAGCCTCTTCAATAAGTGGTGCGGGGAAAACTGGGCAGCTACAGGTAAAAGAAAGAAATTAGAAGATTCCCTAACACCATACACAAAAATAAGCTCCAAATGGATTAAAGACCTAAATATAAGGCCAGACACTGTAAAACTCTTAGAGGAAAACATAGGCAGAACACTCTATGACATCAATCACAGCAAGATCCTTTTTGACCCACCTCCTAGAGAAATGGAAATAAAAACAAAAATAAACAAATGAGACCTAATGAGACTTAAAAGCTTTTGCACAGCAAAGGAAAGCGTAAACAAGATGAAAAGACAACCCTCAGAATGGGGGAAAATATTTGCCAATGAAGCAACTGACAAAGGATTAATCTCCAAACTTTACAAGCAGCCCATGCAGATCAATATCAAAGAAACAAACAACCCAATCCATAAATGGGCAGAAGACCTAAATAGACATTTCTGCAAAGAAGATATACAGACCGCCAACAAACACATGAAAGAATGCTCAACGTCACTGATCATTAAAGAAATGCAAATCAAAATTACAATGAGGTATCACCGCACACAGGTAAGAATGGCCATCATCAAAAAAATCTACAAAAACAACAAATGCTTCAGAGGTGTGGAGAAAAGGGAACCCTCTTGCACTGTTGGTGGGAGTGTAAATTGATACAGTCACTATTGAGAACAGTATGGAGGTTCCTTAAAAACCTAAAAATAGAACTACCACTACCATATGACACAGCAATCCCACTACTGGGCATATATCTGGAGAAAACCATAATTCAAAAAGAGTCATGTTCCACAATGTTCATTGCAGCTCTATTTGCAATAGCCAGGACATGGAAGCAATCTAAGGGTCCATCAACTGATGAATGGATAAAGAAGATGTTGCACACATTCAATATAAAATGGAATATTACTCAGCCATAAAAAGAAATGAAATTGAGTTATTTGTAGTGAGGTGGATGGACCTATAGTCTGTCATACAGAGTGAAGTAAGTCAGAAAGAGAAAAACAAATACTGTATGCTAACATATATATGGAATCTAAACAGAAAGAAAAAAAATCGTTCGGAAGAACCTAGGGGCAGGACAGGAATAAAGACACAGACATAGAGAATGGACTTGAGGACATGGGGAGGGAGAAGGGTAAGCTGGGATGAAGTGAGAGAGTGGCATGGACTTATATATACTACCAAATGTAAAATAGATAGCTAGTAAGAAACAGCTGCATAGCACAGGGAGATCAGCTCAGTGCTTTGTGACCACTTAGAGGGGTGGGATAGGGAGGGTGGGAGGCAGACACAAGAGGGAGGAGATATGGGGATGTATGTATATGTATAGGTTGTTCACTTTGTTATAAAGCAGAAACTAACACACCATTGTAAAGCAATCATAGTCCAATAAGATGATATAAATAAATAAATAAATAATTTATGCCCCCCCAAATTAAATCTTTTTTAAAAATAAATAAATAAAAAAGAGCACTCAATAACATGGTAACTCTAAACCTAAGTATTTTCAGTACTATAGTAAATGTAACTGGATTAATATCTCCTATTAAAGTGTGATTTTTTTATATTATGTGCAACTAAATTCTTTTCACAATATACAGGTAAAATAAAATAATTATGTTAGAAAGGAGAAAACATTCCATGTATGTTAAAACGATAAAACAAGAAGCATATAATATCATGCTTATAATAAGCATATAATAAGCATATATAATATCATATTATATATAAGCATATATAAGCATATAATATCATGCTTATAATAAGCATATAATAAGCATCTTAGATAAAGTAGTCTTTAAGTTCAGAACAATTTGTCATTATTGTAATTAGTATTATTCTCCCAATTTCTTAAAAATATTTCAATACTTTTTCTATTTGAAAAAATATTTTAATATTTTTTCTTCACTCTTTTGTGGTCTAATTCATGGTAAGTATTTAGGTGCTAACATAACCTAAAAATATATGTTGTTTTTTTTACAGCTGAAAAAAACTGAATCAAGAAGAAATAGATAACCTGAACATACTGAGCACTAACAGCAAAATAGAATCTGTAATTTAAAAAAACTCCCTACCAACAGAAGTCCAGTATCAGATGGTTTCACAGGCAAATTCTACCAAACATACAAGGCAAAACTTACACTGATTCTTCTCAAATTCTTCGAAAAGATTGAAGAGTAAGGAATACTTCCAAAGACATTCTATGAAGCCACCATCACCGTGATATCAAAAACAGATGGGGGGCAACTTCCCTGGTGGCACAGTGGTGGCACAATCCATCTGACAATGTAGGGGACATAGGTTCGAGCCCTGGTCTGGGAAGATCCCACATGCCACGGAGCAACTAAGCCTGTGTGCCACAACTACTGAGCCTGCGCTCTACGGCCCAGGAGCCACAACTACTGAGCCTGATAGCCACAACTGCTGAAGCCCACGCACCTAGAGCCCATGCTCTGCAACAAAAGAAGCCACGGCAATGAACAGCCTGTACACCACAATGAAGAGAAGCCCCCACTCGCCACAACTAGAGAGAGCCCGTGCACAGCAACGGACACCCAATGCATCCAAAAAGATAGAAAGAGAGAAATTTACTAAACAAACAAACAAACAAACAAACAGATGGGGACTTTTCTGGTTGTCCAGCAGTTAAGATTTCGCCTTCCAGTGCAGGCGGGGGGAAGGTTCAATCCCTCATGGTGGAGCGAAGATCCCACATGCCTAACAAACAACAAACCAAAACATAAAACAGAAGCAATATTGGAACAAATTCAATAAATACTTAAAAAAACACACAGAGAAAGACACTACCAAAAAAAAGAAAATTGCAGGCCAATATCTTTGATAAATATAGATGCAAAAATTCTCAACTGAATATTAGAAAACCAAATCTGACAACACATAAGAGGATCATACACCATGACCAAATTTGATTCTCCCCAGTGTCACAAAGTTGTTTCAACATATGCAAATCAATCAACATGATACACTCCATCCACAAAGGAAAAACACAAAACAAATGATCATTTCAATAGATGCTGAAAAAGCATTTGAAAAACTTCAACATCCATTCATGATAAAAACACTTACCAGGTCTTCCCTGGTGGCGCAGTGGTTCACAGTCCACCTGCCGATGCAAGGGACACGGGTTCGTGCCCCGGTCCGGGAAGATCCCACATGCCGCGGAGCGGCTGGACCCGTGAGCCATGACCACTGAGCCTGCGTGTCCGGAGCCTGTGCTCCACAACGGGAGAGGTCACAACAGTGAGAGGCCCGCATACTGCAAAAAAAAACCAACAACAACACACTTACCAAAGTGGGTATAGAGGAAACGTATCTCAACATAATAAAAGCTATTTATGACAAACCCACAACCAATATAATACTCAATGTTCACAGGCTGAAAGCCTTCCCCCTAAAATCTGGAACAAGACAAGGATGCCCACTCTCACCCCTTCTCTTCAACATAGTATTGGAAGTCCAAGCCAAAACTATCAGGCAAGAAAAAGAAATAAAATCTAACCACATTGGAAGGGAAGAGGTAAAGTTGTCATTATATGCAGATGACATGATAATATATATAAAGGAAACTCTAAAAGTTCCACACAAAAACTACTAGAACTGATAAACAAATTCAGAGCAAAGTAGCAGGATACAAGATTAACATACATAAACTGGTTGCATTTCTTGGTTTTTCTTTTTCTTTTTTTTAATTTATTTTGGCTGCATTGGGTCTTCATTGCTGTGCACAGGCTTTCTCTAGTTGTGGCCAGTGGGGGCTAGTCTTCGTTGTGGTGCACAGGCTTCTCATTGCAGTGGCTTCTCTTGTTGCAAAGCATGGGCTCTAGGCATGCGGGCTTAAGGAGTTGTGGCACGTGGGCTCAGTAGTTGTGGCTCACGGGCTCTAGTGTGCAGGCTAAGTACTTGTGGCACACAGGTCTAGTTGCTCCACGGCATGTGAGTTCTTCCTGCACCGGGGCTCAAACCCATGCCCCTTGTATTGGCAGGCGGCTTCTCAACCATGGAACCACCAGGGAAGTCCCTGGTTGCATTTCTTTACACTAACAATGAAATATCAGAAAGGAAATGTAAACAAGCAATCCTTTTTAAAATGGCATCAAGAAAATAAAATACTTAGGAATAAACCTCACCAAGGAGGTGAAAGACTTATATGTTGAGAACTACCAACATTAGTAAAGGAAACTGAAGATGATTCAGAGAAATGGAAAGACATCCCATGCTCTTAGATGGAAAGAATTAAAACTGTTAAAATGTCTATACTACCCAAAGCAATCTACAGATGTAATGTGATCCCTATCAAATTGCCCATGACACTTTCCCCAGAACTAGAACAAATAATCCTAAAATGTATCTGGAACCATAAAAAGTGAGAACGGTCAACACAATCCTGAGGAAAAAGCACAAAGCAGGAGGCATAACCCTCCTCAACTTCAGACAATACTACAAAGTTACAGTAATCAAAACCGCATGGTATTGGCACAGAAAGAGATACATGGATCAACGGAACGGAATAGAGAGCCCAGAAATAAACCCACACACCGATGGTCAATTAGCCTTCGACAAAGGAGGCAAGAATATACAATGGAGAAAAGATAGTCTCTTCAGCAAGTGGTGTTTTGAAAGTTGGACAGCCGTATTCAAATCAGTGAAGTCAGAACATACACTCACACCATACACAGAAATAAACTCAAATGGCTTACATGCTTAAATATAAGATAGGACACCTTAAAACTCCTAGAAGAGAATATAAGCAAAACGTTCTCTGACATAAATCATACCACAGTTTTCCTAGGTAGTTCTCCCTAGGCAGTACAAATACAGTAAGTCACCTACATACGAACCTTTAAGTTGCAAACTTTCAAAGGTGCAAACGTCCATTCGCACGTCCAATTCGCATGTAAGTTAGTTCACGTGTCTGGCATACATTGTCATGTGCTTGCATCCTCTATAAGTGGTTGTGCTTTTGTGTTCTTTACAGTACTGTATAGAGTACAGTAGTACAGTACCTTTATTTCAAGCCCAAGATGTCTGGAAGCAACCGTAAAAGCAGCGGTGATGTAGCTGGTACTGTTAAGAAGGGCCAAGCGATAATGATGGAAACAAAAGTGAAAGTAATTGAGAGAGTGGAGCGAGGCAAAAAGATGTTAGACATCGCTCATTCTTATAGCATGAATCATTCAATCATTAGCACGAATCTAAAGAACAAGGACAAGATCATGGAACATGTGAAGTCTGCTGTGCTGATGATGTTGACAAAATATTGAAGAAGCATGGAAAAGTGATGGAGGAGATGGAGAAACTTCTCAGTGTGCAGATGCAGGATCAACATCAGCGCTGCATCCTGCTCAGCTTAATGCTGATTCAAGAGAAAGCTAAAAGCCTTTATGAAGACTTGAAGAAGAAACACGGCAAAGAATCAGAGGGCACGTCTTTTAATGCCAGCCATGGCTGGTTTCATCGGTTCAAGGCTAGAGCCAACCTTCACAACGTAAAAGTAAGTGGAGAGGCAGCAAGTGCAGATAGGGTAGCTGTCTGGGAACTTCCAGAAACACTCTGAGAAATTATTGATGATGGTGTGTATTTACCCAACCAGCTTTTTAACGTGGATGAGACAGAACTGTACTGGAAGAGGATGCCAGACCGAAGTTACATCAGTAAGGAGGAAAAGTTGATGCCGGGCTGTAAAGCAGCAAAGGATAGGCTATCTGTTGTCTGGTGGCAATGCTTCCGGTGAATTGAAGCTGAAGCCTCTCTTAGTTTATCATTCAGAGAACCCAAGAACCCTTAAAAACATAGCCAAGGGCTCTCTTCCTGTTGTGTGGAAGCGTAACCCCAAATCCTGTATTACACAGGCTACGTTCCAGGACTGGTTTTCCACCACTTTATCCCAGATGTAGAGAAATATTGCTTGGAGAAGGACGTTCCAGCAAAACATTCTTTTGCTGCTCGACAATGCTCTGGGCCACCCCCCATCCATGGATGACTTTCATCCAAATGTCAAAGTAGTGCATCTGTCACCGAATACTACGTTGCTCATCCAACCTATGGACCAGGGAGTTAGAGCGACTTTCAAGAAATATTATTTATGTCACACTTTTTGTCAGGCAGTAAAGGTAAGTGACAAATCAGGAACAACCTAGGGACAACTTTGGAAGGACTATAACATCCACAAGACCATAAAAACATTGACTTTGCATGGTGTGAGGGTATGGTGGTCACCATGAATGGGGTTTGGAAGAAACTTTGCCCACAGTTTGTTCATGATTTTTGTGGATTGGAGAAGGTAGATCAGAAGTCCAAAGAGGTCTTCAGCAACGTAGTGACCCTCAGTGAGAAGCTGGAGCTAGATCGGCAAGAGGACGATTTCATTGAACTCCTTGCTGTGCAACATGAGGAGCTTACTGATGGAATTGGAGGCCCAGAGAAAGGATGAAGAGGGACAGAAGGAAGAAGAAGTAACTGAAGAACTGAAGAGATTCACGACACAGAAAATGGCAAGGGAATCTTCTTTATTTGAGGAAGCACTGTTAGTTTTTGAGGCACAGGACCCGAACCTAGAATGGTACCCAAAGGTGGCAGCAGCCATTCAGAATGAAATCCAGTGCTACCTTGTCTTCTATGATGAGAAAAAAAGAGCTACGACCCAGACACCAATGGATCATTTTTTCAAGAGTGTAGACAGAATTAAATCCAGCAAGGAACCGGAACTTGTGCCATCAACGTCAGGTATGAGTGAAATGGCAGCTTGCCCTCTGTCTCCTACTGCTGATAATCCTTCACCTCTACCTTCTCCCACCTCCTCTCCCTCCTCTAATCAGTAACTCTTCTCGCCTGTTCCCTCGATGCCAGCCCGAGTATCCCAGCTGTTGTACTGTATTACTGTACTTTTCAAGTTACTGTACTGTAAGATTAAAAATGTTTTCTTTATTTTTGTGTTTGTTTTTTATGTATTGTTTGTGTGAAGAGTATTATAAACCTATTATGGTACAATACCATAGAGCCGCCTGTGTAAGTTGGGTACTAGGCTAACTTTGTTGGACTTACAAACAAATGGGACTTACAAACGCACTCTTGGAACAGAGCTTGATCATATGTTGGGGACTTACTGTAAAAGCACAAAAGAAACAGGAACTAATCAAACTTAAAACCTGTTGCACAGCAAAGGAAACCATAATCAAAATGAAAATACAACCTATGGACTGGGAGAAAATATTAGCAAATGATGAGACTGACAAGGGCTTCATTTCCAAACTATACAAACAGCTCATACAACTCAATAACAAAATAACAAATAACTCAATGGAAAAATGGGTAGAAAACCTAAGGAAACATTTCTCCAAAGAAGACATACAGACAGCCAATAGGTACATGAAAAGATGCTCATCATCACTAATTATTAGAGAAATGCAAATCCAAATTACAAAGAGGTATCACTTCACACTGATCAGAATGGCCATCATTAAAAAATCTACAATTAACAAATGCCGGATGGGGTATGGAGAAAAGGGAACCCTTCTACACTGTTGGTGGCCATGTAAGTTGGTGCAGCCACTATGGAAAACAGTATGGAGGTTCCTCAAAAAAACTATAAAGAGAGTTGCCATATGATCTAGCAATCCCACTTGTGGACATATATCTAGACAAAACTATAATTCAAAAAGATACATAAAACCCTATGTTCATTGCAGCAGTATTTATAAGAGCCAAGACATGGAAACAACCTAAATGTTCATTGAAAAATGAATGTATAATGAAGGTGTGATATACGTATACAATAGATATTACTCAGACATAAAAAAAAGAATGAAATAATGCCATTTGCAGCAACACGGATGGACCTAGAGATAATGATACTAAGTGAAGTAAGTCAGAAAGAGAAAGACAAATACCACATAATATTACTTATATGTGGAATCGAAATAGGACACAAATGAACATGTCAGTGAAACAGAAACAAACACACAGATATAGAAAACAGAGTGGTGGTTGCTAAGGAGAGAGTGATGGAAAGATTGGGAGTTTTGGAATAGCAGAAGCAAACTATTCTACATAGGATGGACAAGCCACAGAGACCTACTCTATAGCAGAGGAAACTATATTCAATATCCTGTGATAAAACATAATGGAAAAGAAATATATATATATATATATATAACTGAATCACTTTGCTGCACAAAAGAAATTAATACAACAGTGTATAAAGGCTGAAGAGGGTGTGGAGAAAAGGGAACCTCCTGCACTGTTGGCGGGAATGTAAACTGATACAGCCACTATGGAGAACAGTATGGAGGTTCCTTAAAAGCTAAAAATAGAACTACCATATGACCCAGCAATCCCACTACTGGGCATATACCTGGAGAAAACCATAATTCAAAAAGATACATGGACCACAATGTTCACTGTAGCACTATTTACAATAGCCAGGACATAGAAGCAACCTAAATGTCCATCAACAGATGAATATATAAAGAAGATGTGGCCCATATATATATTGGAGTATTACTCAGCCATAAAAAGGAACAAAATTGAGTTATGTGTAGTGAGATGGTTGGACCTAGAGTCTGTCATACAGAGTGAAGTAAGTCAGAAAGAGAAAAACAAATACCGTATGTGAACACATTTATATGGAATCTAGAAAAATGGTACTGACAAACCTAGTGACAGGGCAGGAATAAAGACACAGATGTAGAGAACGGACTTCAGGACACAGGGTGGAAGGGGAGACAGGGACGTAGTGAGAGAGTAGCACTGACATGTATACACTACCAAATGAAAAAGAGCTAGTGGTAAGCTGCCACATAGCACAGGGAGATCAGCTCGGTGCTTTATGCCCCCCACAGGGGTGGGATAGGGAGTGTGGGAGGGAGCCTCAGGAGGCGGGGGGATATGGGGATATATGTATACATATAGGTGATTCACTTTGTTGTGAAGCAGAAATACAGTGTTATAAAGCAATTATACTCCAATAAACATGTATTTAAAAAACCCACAACACTGTAAATCAACTACACTAGAAAATATTTCTAAAGAGCAAAAGATTTTTTGAATGTAAGTTTAATTGTGTGTGTGTACCACAGGTTCAATATATATGAATTATGTCAAATTGATTACATTGTCTTTCAAAATAAAGAATTTTTGATATTCTACAGCAGCTTCATAATATAAATGCAGAAAAACTATATTATTTTTTTCTAAAGTTCAGAAATAGCCATTTTGCTCATTCGGTATACTATAAACCACTAACTGTTAAAAAGGGATTTGTGACCTCTTCCTTCCAAAGAAATATTTCTGCACTCACACAAGTTTAATAGCATGTTCCGCCATGAACTGACTTCCCACCTTAGAGACACCAGATTTGCATCCTGAAATCTCTTTCTTGCAAAAAATGTCCAATTAGCATCCTAGTATTACAGAAAAGAAATGCTTTTTTCCAGATCTCAAATTCCATACAACTTTATCAAGACATCATGTATGTTTTTTTTTCACACACCAGACTGTATTTTATTTTTACAAGAGATAAATCAACTGACACGAAGCATTGTAAATGGATGACCACAACAAAAGCAACCATGATTGCAATGACCAAACACGAAACACACTCACACTATGTCATAATACTGACATTCAGTCCAGGAATCCTCCACTGTAACAGCTCCTTTACTTTGCAGTGAAAGACATCATGTATTTTTAAATTATCAGCACTCACCTGAGATCTTCAAAAATCAACAGAAACATAATTTTGTGTTCTCTTTCATTTATTCTGGTGCTAAGTGGTCATTTCTAAACGAAAGTATTTAAGTATGTTAACATCATCTTATAACATCATATTTCAAATGACTACCATCTCTCCAAAGATGAAATATGAGGAAATCATAATTAGGCAATCCAAAGTATTACTCTCTGAATCTGTATTACCCTTCTGCTGAACTCCATCCACACTGTTCATTATTCTCGGAGAATATTCTATTCCTTGTATGGCCATCAAATGCTCTTTCATTTCATGAAGTGCTTTCCTACAATTTTATGCCTAGTTCATTTCTGAGAATATGCATTATTTCAGATTGATATTTATAGACACAAAGACTTCTCTATAATTCCCTGAGAGTTTCAAGAACTCCTTCTTCTTTTTTTTAATACCTAGATTCTGAAGCTCTCCACAAAGCATTACTAAAATTGCATTTACATAAGTATCTACATATTAATCACACATTAATGCATTTTCAATTGTATTATGCTTTACTGCTAATTTTGGAGCATAAATGTAGCTGTCTTATTTACCACCCTCTTGAAAATCACTTTAATATTTGCACTTAGGACTTGAAAGAGAATGGATAAATAAAAACCTGAAGAATATGCAAATACAATTTATATATTTCTCATAAAATTAGGTGATTATCTAACCTTTATCCAGAGAAAAGAAGAGCCCAGATACTCTGGAGGCATGATACTCGAGAATGTGTGGTCTTCCAGCAGGAAAACATGCAGTAATCCATGTGGCAGAGTTTACCTGTGACCAGCTGGGGTTAGTGACCTATGCATTCCTTACATGCAACATATCAGGAGTGGAAAAAGGGAATTTGTCAGTTGTGGCAATAAGTATAATGAAGATTTGTAGCAGGTCATGCTCGTATATTCAACACAGGTACAATCAAAATTTTGCTCAATTCTGGTACATCTACGTCTGTATCTGTTACCTTGCCTTTAACGAGGAAATGTCAGAACTGACTTACCAAAAAAAGTGTTTTGTTTGTTTGTTTGTTTTAATTACAGTCACGGTGAGTAAGACATAGCTCAGAACAGCTAATGTGACTTAGTGATTCTCTCATCAGGAAATACAGTTTCTACTTCCCTGTTTATTCTCCACATCCTGTAGTAAGTTAAGTTTCAGTGAAAGATAAATCTACAGGGTGAAAAAGAAAAGAAAACTTACATGTGTTGATAAGATCATTCTGACAGGTTTTACCACGTATGTCAGTGTTTCTGGGGATGGACACAAGCCAGAGCTCCCTACTGACATTTTCACTGATGTCATTCCCCTTGATCCTCAATTTGAAAGTGGATAAAAATGTTTTCTATGTTTTCTTCTTTAAGAAATTAAATAAAGAATGCTGTCTAGACATGATCCTCTAATGACTTTCAGTCAGTGGTCATCAAGAGAGGAAAAGCACAGAATCTCATCCCCACAGAAGGGTGACATTCAATCAGGTAAGAAAATTCTCCCCAAAATCAGAGCTTCATCTTTAACATGCCATCAGAGGCTTTCACAGGTTCTTCATCACTCTGCACTCAGCCCTACCATATGGGATTGGCTCTGAGAATCTCCCATCAGACGACTGACAAACATGTCATAGTACACTGATCTCGTACCAGATCCTGCCTCTCTTAATGATCTCCCTCAGGGACATTGCAGTATTCTAGGATATTTCCTGGAGCCCTCTACTCTATACAGGTATCAAGGTCTCTCCCTGTGCTAATTTCCTAAAGGCAAAAGAGAAACAAGAAAGAGCAAACTATGCAGGGAGCAATATATAAGATTCCTTTACTTAATGTATTTATCTGATATACCCAAATATTGAGAAATATAGATTCATTTCATAATGGTCAAGAAAAGAGGAGGAGGAACCTCCATGCCAACAGTAGATATAAAATGGAATCAATATTGCATAAGCTCCAGTTTAAGCTTGGCTACGAGGTACTAACTCTTCTCATAAAGAAGCAATAGTTCTCCATCATTTGAAGCACACTGAGGACTCAGACAGCTGGACACTGAGGGTGTAGTCTCCTCACTCGAATTCTGTACCTGCGTCACAGAGCAATGACATATTCCCAAAGATTTATTAAGGATGAGGTGGGGAGCCGAAATAAGAAAGATGAGTCCACAGTCTGCCCTACCACCTGTTCTGCTGGATATTACCACCATCTTGGCCCAATAGGACCTTCCCACTTTTCTCTGGGCCTCCCTACTTTCCACCTCCATCCTCTCATTATATCTTACCTACACTTGGAAACGACTCTAGTTTTTCCACTTATCTTTATCAACAAGTAATCCAAAGAGCAACTTTGTATATAACTCCTTAGAAACCTCAGGTCTGACTCAGTAATACATGACCTTCAAAGTCCAAAGTTTTCCTAATTCTCTTTATTATTTTTTTCTAATTTCCATGGACTTACACTCCCAGGACCTTCACTGTTCTCAGGTTCGTCTTCCCTGCAAAATCTGTCAACCTAGACATAGACTTAAGTACCACCCACTAATTATCTCCTAGGGAATCCAGTTTTTCAAAAAGCCTCAGCAAGCCTTATGGACTTTATTAAAGACTCTTTAAGATAACCCATGGGAGATAGCAGTACACCCACAGATATCTATTTAATACACCCTCAGAGGAATTTTTTATTTTTTTATAAAGTCTCTTCTGTCCAATGAAGACTCTCAGCTCTTCTCCAAAATATGCAGCGTCTCACCCTTCTGATTACTCTCTGCTCCATCCGAGGGCCACTCCCTTTCCTGATATTACATTCTTTCCCAATTTTGTATGTTAGTAAAATCAAATAACATAAAGTATAACATGTTAATTATTATAAACTGCACCGTTCAGTGATATTAAATACATTCATATTATTGGGCCATGAACATCACCACTTATCTTTCTAATTCTTTTGTACATTTTAAAATTGTAACTCTATATCCTTTAAACATAACTTTCCTTTTTGTCCCAGAACCACCTGAAAAGCATCATTGCCCTCCCAATTTCTATGGTTTTGACTGTACCAAGTACCCCCATATAATTGAAATAAGTAGTTGTATTGTTATGACGCACTAAAAGTCACAAAAATGGCATTTTGGTAGCTAAATTTCCTCAAGATTCATCCATGTTGTAGCATATTCCTAGATCTTTTCCTTCTTAACACTGAATAATATTGTATTATATGGGTACACCACACTTTGCTTATCCAGGAACTAGTGGATGAACACTTAGGTTGCTTTCATGTTTTAGCTACTGTGATTATTACTGCTCTAAACACTAGAGTACAAATATTTCTTTAGGACCCTGATTTCAATTCCTTTGGGTATACCTCATAGTACAATTCCTGGATCATGTAGTAATTCTATTTTTCAATATCTGAAAAATTGCCATACTCTTTTGCAAAGCAGCTGTATCATTCTACGTTCCCACTGACAGAGCACAATGCTTCCAACTCCCTCACATCCTCACCAATACTTGTTTTCTGCTTGTGTATGTGTGTGTGTGCTTGTGTGTGTATGCATGCACACAAATATATAAACATGCATTTAGTGACACGGAGCATCTATTCAAGTGCTTAGTCATTTTTACATCTTTTTGAAGAGCCATCTCTTCAAGTCTTTTATCCATTTTTGAACGAGGGTGTTTGCTTTTTGTTGAGTTGTAGTTCTCTGTATATTCTGAATAGAAATCTCTTGTCAGATAGATGGCTTTCAAATATTTTCTCCCATTTACTGGGTTGCCATTTTATTCTGTTTACATTTCTTTGATACACATTTTTTAAAATTATGTACTGCAAATTGTTTATTTTTTTTGTTCCTTCGTTTCATATCGAGGAAAACACTGCCAAATCCAATGTCATGAAGCTCTTGTCCTGTGTCTTCTTCTAAGACTTTTTATTTTATTAGGTCTTATGTTTAGTTTCTAGATACGTTTTCATTAATTATTGCATATGATGTTAGGTAAGGGTCCATCTCCTTCTCTTGCATGTTGACAACAAGACCTCTCAACACCATTTGTTGAAAATACTATCCTTTCTGCTTTGAAAAGTCTTGGCAACTTGTCAAAAATCATTTGGCCATATATCAGGGTTTATTTCTGGGTGTTCTGTTCTATTCTATTGGTCTTGAATAAGGGAGAAAATAGGATAACCTATCCAGGTTGATAAAGAACATAAAGAAAGACCAGGACTGAGAATTAGGAGGGCAATATAAAACAGCAGGGAGTAAAAGACAGTGTGAGACAAGATCCTGTATTTGCAAGTTCATGGAAATATGATCATGTTAAACCACTAAACGCCTGACACTGAATGATACGGTAAATGTGCTAGCAAGAAACATAGCACTTACTCATCTCTGGGAAATATAGTATGGGCATAAAGATAAGCTACACACAAATATATTAAAAATGGAACGGTTTTCATGGTGTGAGAATACTGTGGGATTTGAAATACAATTTACTTCTGTTCTACTATTCTCTCTAAAATTTACCAAAGTGTATATACAAGAAATTCCAATTCTGGTAATGTGCTTGACAGGTTTATATATGAACTTCAGCATACCAGTAAATGTACATTCATAGTACGGCTGTTCCCTAATCCAAAAAACAAAACACAAAAACTGCAAAGACTAGAGTTCACTTTGTCAACACACATACAGATGCAGTGACAGCTAACAGTCCAAAAACAGAAGGTGAGCATGGGTGCAAGAGGTTAATCCCCAGGCTGGGGTGGGGTGCAGAGTTTGAGGGTAACACAGGTAGAAAAGGCTTTTGTCCTATCCTTGATTTTTGAGGTATGGAAATTCACAGGTCACTACCTTCATTTCAAAATGAATGAATGCACTATTCAATTTTTTAAAACAGGAGAAGTAAACATGAGTGATAATAGATTTCAAACTGTCATTAATCAAGTAAGATACTAAGAAAAATTAAATAATATGATTTAAGAATGAAGTGGAGAGATTGTCCAAGATGGTAGCATTCAAATACCCAGAGCTTGATGCCTCTCATGGGCACACCAAAGTCACAACTGTTTACAGAACAGCAGTTGATGAAAAAGGCCGGGACCTACCATAAAAGATGTCTTAGAGCTAAAGATATAAGGAAGGCACCTCGGCAAGACAAGAAGGAAGGGCAAAATCTCTATAGAGTCAAGACCCATACCACCAGGTGGGTGGCCCACAAATGGGAGAATAATTACAATTTCTGAGGTGCTCCCAGGTAGCAAGGGGTATGAACAGAACATCAGGCTCCCAAGCCCAGGGATCCTGTGCTAGAAAGAAGAGTTCCTAGAAAGTTGGGCTTTGAAGACGAGTAGTGCTTATTTTCCAGAGAGCCAGAGGGTTGTGGGAAATAGAGATTCCACACTTAGAAGATGCTCACAGGGCTTCCCGGGTGGCGCAGTGGTTGAGAGTCCGCCTGCCGATGCAGGGGACACGGGTTCGTGCCCCGGTCCGGGAGGATCCCACATGCCGTGGAGCAGCTGGGCCCGTGAGCCATGGCCACTGAGCCTGCGCGTCCGGAGCCCGTGCTCCACAACGGGAGAGACCACAATGGTGAGAGGCCCGCGTACGGCAAAAAAAAAAAGATGCTCACAAAATCCCACATGACCCGAGAAGCAGAACAGAAGCAGTCATTTGAAAGGATCCTGGGTCACACCAACCTCCTGATCTTGGAGAGTGTCCCAGAGAGGCAAGAGGCAACTACAGCACAGCCTCAGGGTCATAGACACTGGCAGCAGCCACTTGGGGGAGCTCCTTCTACCTCGTGGCCACTGGTACCAGCAAGCATAATTTCAGATTCCTCCCTCTATCGTTTTAGCCTCAGGACTTGGCCTACCCACTTCCACCAGACTATAGACACAAGTACTAGGATGCTGCAGGCCAAACAACTAACTGAGCAGGGGCACAGCCCCATCCACCAGCAAACAGGCTGCCTTCAGACCCTCTCAATGCACAGCTGACCCTGCACATGGGCTCAGCCACCAAAAGCCCCAGGACCAGCCTCCACACCTCAATGGACTGGCACCAGCCCCAGAGTCCCTGGCCCCTCTGACAAGTGAGCCTGCTCTGGCCTTGGAATCAGCCTCACCGTTGGCAGGTGATTACTGCACAGGGACTGGATGGAGCTCGGACCTACCCAACAGAAAACCTGCTCTAGCAGTGGGATCAGCCTCATACACCAACAGGCACACACCAGCTCCAGGAATACCACAGCCCAGCAGCGTGTGTGACCAGAACACTGACTTGCAGGCCAGAAGCAGCCCCATGGACTCAGCTGGGTCTTGACGCTGCCCATCACAATGCCAATACAAGATTAGGGATACCCCAGACCCTGCAGATAGCTGTGTCAGAAACAGTGATCCACACCAACTCTGCGACTCCTGGGTCCTGCAGCCAGAACTCAGGACCTGTGTCTTCCTACCAGTAGCCAGCATAGCCCCAGGACCAGTGACTGGGCACTAGCCCTGATATCACCTGGACTGCAGTTCTACCCATAAGTGAACCAGCACTAGATTTGGTGTCCCCCACAGTTGTGCAGCCAGCTGCCTTATGATTGAGCCTCACCAAGCAGCACAGACAGCCTCCACACAAGGCAGAGTCTGGCAAACAAGCACTCTGGGGGCAGCCAAGCCTACCAGACCACCCACAGTAGTCAGCCCACCACAGCAGAAGAGCCCAAGCAGCCCACATAGGGGATACACCTAGAACATATAGTTCTAGTGACCAGGGGACAGTGGGCTGCTGGGACACATAGGACCTCTCCTACAAAAGGCCGCTTCTCCAAGGTCAGGAAATGTAATGAACCTACTACATACATAAGAATAAAAACAGCAAGTTAAGAAAAATGAGGTGACACAGAAACACGACCCAAATGAAGGAACAAGCTAAGAACTCAGGAGGACATCTAAGTGAAGTGGAGACAGCCAGTCTCCTCAACAGAGAGTTCAAGGTAATGACTATAAAGATGATCAAAGAACTCAGGAGAAGAATGGACAACCAGAGCAAGAAGTTAGAATTTTTTAAAAATGAGTCAGACCATTAAAGAACAGCAAAACAGAGATGAGAAATACAATAACTGAAATGAAAAATACACTCAAAGGAAACTACTGTAGACTAAATGATACAGAGGAATGAATCAGAAAACTGAAGGACAAAGTACCGGCAATCACTGAAGATGAACGGTAAAACAATAGATTAAAGTGAAATGAGGAAAGTTGAACAGACTTGTGAAACAACATCAAGTGTACTAATATTTGCATTATACTGGTCCCAGAAAAAAAGGAAAGAGAAAGCAGTGTAGAACGTACCTGAAGACATAAGAGCTGAACACTTCCATAACCTGGGAAAGAAAACAGACATCCAAGTCCAGTAAACACAGTAAGGCCGAAACAGGATCAACCCAAAGAGGACCACACCAAGACTCATTGTAATTAAAATGGCAAAAAATAAAGATAAAAAGACACTATTAAAAGGAGCAAAGGAAAAGCAACAAGTTACAAACATGGGAACTTGCATAAAGTTATCAGCTGAATTTTCAGGATAACCTCTGCATGCCAGAAGGGAGTGGCATGGTATATTTAAAGTCATGAAAGGGAAACGCCTATAACCAAAAATACTCTACCCAGCAAGGCTCTCCTTCAGATTTGATGGTGAGATCTAAAGTTTTACAGAGAAGCAAAACTAAAAGAGCTCAGCATTGCCAAATCAGCTTTATGAGAAATCTTAAAGGGGCTTTTCTCAGTGAAAAAGAAAAGGCCAAGACTGAAACATAAAAACTAGGAAAGGAAACTTACTAAAGGAAAAACCTCATTGAATAAGGCAAATATTCAACAAAGGCAGTAAATCAACCATGTACACAGCTAATAGGAAGGATGAAAGAAAACAGTAATAAAATCATCTATATTCACAATAAGAAGTTAAGGGACACACAAAACAAGTAGATGTAAAATATAAGGTCAAATTCAGTAACTGTGGGGGAGCAGAGTAGCAATGCAGGGTTGTTAGTGTCCACGTGAAACTAAGAGCTCAGCAACTTAAATAATCACACACACACACACACACACACACACAACTGAAAGAAATCCAAACATAATATTAAAGATAGTCCTCACATCACAGATGAAGGGAATAAAAGGGGAAGAAAGGAACACTGAAGAAATTAAAGAGGGATTCTAAAAGTACCCAAGACAAATGAAAATGAACACACAATGATCCAAAATCGATGGGGCACAGCCAACGCAGTTCACAGGGGGAAGTTATAGTGATACAAGCTTATTCTTCGGAAACAAGAAAAATATCTAATAAACAACCTAACGTTACACCTGAAGGAATTAGAAAAAGAAGAAAAAACAAAACTCAAAGCTGTCAGAAAGAAAAAAATTAAGAAAACAATACCATATGCAATCACACTAAAAAGAATAAGATACCTAGGAACAAACACACCTAAGCAGGAAAAAGACATGTACTCAGAAATCTATCAGCCATTGGTGGAAGAAATTGAAGGCAGCAGAAAAAGATGGGAAAATATAGCAGGTGCATGGACTGGAAGAATTAATACTGTTAAAATAACCATACTACCAAAGACAATCTACAGATTTAATGCAATCCCTATCAGAATACCAAAGCATTTTCACAGAACTTGAAAAAGTAATTTTAAAATTTGTATAGAAACACAAAGACCCCAAATAGACAAACAATCTTGAGAAAGAACAGAGCTGGAGGCATCATGCACCTTGACTTCAGATTATACTTCAAAGTGACAGAAATCAAAGAGAATCGTACTGGAGCAAAAACAGACACAAAGATCACTGGAACAGGATAGAGATCCCAGAAATAAGCCCACACACTTATATTTAATTGATTTATGACAAAGCAGGCAATATGGAGAAAAAACTGTCTCTTCATTAAGTGGTACTGGGAAAACTGGTCAGCTACATGGAAAAGAATAAAACTAGAGCATTTTAGCACACCATATATAAAATAAACGCAAAACTGAATAAAGACCTAAACGTAGGACCATAAAATCCCTAGAGGAAAACACAGAACATTCTTCAACATAAATGATAGCAACAGTTTTAGGTTCAGTCTACTAAGGCAAATGAAACAAAAGCAAAAATAAACAAATAGGACTTCACTAAACTTAAAAGATTTTGCACAGCAAAGGAAACCAAAGACAACCTGCTGAAGGAGAGACAATATTTGCACATGATAAGAGGTTAACACCAAAAAGATGACCAAGCAAGGGTTCATATCTAAACTACAGAAACAGCACATACATCTCAATATCAGAACAACACGCAAAATCTTTTTTTAAAAAATGAGAAGACCTAAATAGATATTTTTCCAAGGAAAAAATACACATAGACAGCCAGAGCTCACAAAGATGCTAAACATAGCTAATCGGCAATAAAATGCAAATCAAAACAATGAGATATATCACCTCAGTCTTGTCAGAATGGCTGTCATCAAAAAGGTCACAAATAACAAAGGTTAGTGAGGATGTGGAGAAAGGGAAACTCTTGTAAACTCTTGATGTGAATGTGAAGTAGTGCAGCTACTGTGGAAAGCAGAATGGAAGTTCCACAAAAAAACTAAAAATAGAACTACCATAATATCCAGCAATTTCACTCTTGGGTATATCAGAAGAAAACAAAAACACTATTTCAAAAACATAACTGCACACCAATGTTCATAACAGTGTTATTTGCCATAGCCAAGATGTAGAGTCAAACTAAGTGTTCATCAATAGGTTAGGGGATAAAAATGATTTTTTATGGTGACTTCAGCAAAAAATGAGATTTTGACATTTGCAAGAACATGGATGGACTTGGAGGGTATTGTGCTTAGTAAAATAAGCCGCAGAGAAAACAAGCCTGGTAGGTTATCACTTACACGTGGCATCTAAACAACTGAATACAACAACAACAACAACAAAACAGACTCACAGATTAAAAAACAGACTAGTGGTTACCAGCAGGGAGAGACAGGGTGGAGGAGCAAAATAGTGGTAGGAGATTTGAGGAAGAATCCACTTTGTATAAAATCAATCATCTACAGTGACGTACTGTATAGCATGGGGAATAGAGCCACTCTTTTATAATAAGTATAAATGGAGAGCAACCTAAACATTTATGAATCACTATGTTGTACCTCTGAAACTAATATAATAATGTAAATTAACTATAGATCAATAAAATATAAAGTAAGAAACAATAAAGGGGAGACTGATTATTAGATAGAAATCAATTAAATAAACACAGGTTTTGGAAATCAAGGAATTAAAAAACAACATGTAAGACACAACATTGACACTTAAAGTGTACGATCTATTCATTTAAGTGGTGAAAAATGGTACCCATTCTCACAATTTTGTATATCTAGGATCAATTATTATCTACAAAAATATGTTACAAATATTCACTCAAAAAAGAAAGAGAAAATTTTAGTATACAAATTTATCAAATATCAAAGTCTCTATGTAACACTGATTTGAATAAGTTCTGTTAGCCACTTCTAGTTTCTTTGTGATGTAAACTCTTTTAAAGCATAAAAATCAGCCTTTCTACATTATTCTATTAGACAAACATAGAAGTTAAAAGAAATGAGAAGACAGAACAATCAACCAGGAAGGTGAATTTACTGAGAAACAGTCATTCGTTCTCCCTCCTCCTTTTCTTTTCCTCCTTTTCCAGGTCTCTTTCGGTTCCAATCAAGAGAAGTCTTGAGAATTCTGAGAATATTTCTTTGAGGGCTTCAAATCACCATACCTACGTCCTGTGCCACAACTACACACATGGGAATAAAAATAAACCTCTGCTATCTACTCATGTAGGAGGGATTCACGCAAAATAAACTACATGGAGACCAACAGGTGAGTTTTCTACCTCTTCTTTATAATGTCCTTCCATTATAGCAAATCTCACACATTATGAGGCAGAAGGGGTTATGTGAGCTCTTCCTTGAAGTCAAAAAACTTGCATTCATTTCAAGTACCTGGTGATCATAGGGTACAGCCAGGGGAGGTGTCATCCCCCTTGGGGGGGGGCGGTGAATGGGCTGCCACAACCATGCACCTCCTGATGTACAGATTCTGGAGAAACAAAGGGCGGTCACACCGCAGTCAGCCTGTCAGGCTGTCGGGCCACTGGGCAACCCCACCAGCCTGGAAGTGCCCCATCAGTTGCTGAAAGCAAAACTCTGTCCCCCCTGTGAAGCCAGGCAAGTTGGGCCAGAGTCAGAGGAGACCAGTAATCAACTCCTCCTCTCTGCTCACCTCCTTTGGGTTACAGCAACCCCATCTCCAAACCCACCTCTGATCCTGGAGTGCCAAAGTGGGAGTGCAGGTGGGCTCTGCCGGTGCTTCAGTGCCCTCTGAGAAGCCCCCTAGTTTGAATATGATTTGAGTTTGATCCTGTGAAACCATCAGAACTTCCCAGCAGCGATAAATGAGGAGATTCTGGCCTTTATTAGTACACACGGTGAACACAGTTGTCCTGGCTGTACTTGCCAACCCTCCTGTTTTACCCACCTACTTTTATCCACCTTCCTCCCTGGGAGCACCGTTGACCAACCCTGAGCTCAGACTCCTGACCTACTACAGAGACTTTGTCAGTCTTTCTTTAAAAATGGACAGGTAGGGCTTCCCTGGTGGCGCAGTGGTTGAGAGCCCATCTGCAATGCGGGTGACACGGGTTCATGCCCTCGTCCGGGAATATCCCACGTGCTGCGGAGCGGCTGGGCCTGTGAGCCATGGCCGCTGAGCCTGCATGTCCGGAGCCTGTGCTCCGCAACGGGAGAGACCATAACAGTGAGAGGCCCGCTTACACCCCACCCCAAAAAAAGGACAGGTAATAAGATGAATTTAACCTAGAAGCAGAAGCTCAGTAAGGGATATAAAACCATCAGAAGTTATCTAATCACAGCCACAGCCATCCAGGGCTCTTGTCTTATCTGCTGGGACATAAGAATGGGACCTTCCTAAACTTGAAGGGCATCCAAACAAATAAGTAATGGTGTCACTCACCTCTGGCTCTTGGAGGGATTGCTAGGCAGTCTACCCAGGGTATACTAACTGCAAAACACTGTCATGGTTTGGAAACACCTATGTTCCAGGAAAGCTTTTTGGGGTGCGTGGGGAAGGTTTCTTTTTGACATCAAGCAAAAAAATAAATCACCAAGCTCTTTGTGCACAGGGGTTCTTAAGAGGGAAGGAGAAGGAAGGAATGGGCAGAAAAGACGATCTCCTCTGAAGTGACGGTCATCTTTCCAAAAGAAAAGGATTTAGTCTCAGTTTAAGGAAAACACTTTTAAATAGCTGGGACAGCTCCAAACTGCAGTTTAGGGAATGAGTGCTTCAAACGAACAGTGCTTTAAAAGTCCTGGCAAGGCAGCAAGAAGATGAAGAGTTGGTTTTGCATAGTTCTGAACACAGGAGTAAAGAAACAGAGGCATCTCTGACTAAACGGCCCTGAGATCCTACGGCATCGATGGGTCAGGTGCAGGGGGCAGGGGGTGTGGGGGGCGATATTTCTCTCTCAACGTCTCCCAGGGCAGCCACCCCTCCCTACCCCACCCCCCTACTCCCTTCACCCTTCCTCCCTCCACTGTTGGGTCCCCAGGGACAGCACTTCTTAAGCTGGAGCGCTCAGGCACCATCTCTGCAGTCTGGATCCTCCCTGGAGCCTGACAAGGTCTGGGACAGGAAGCCAGGTCTGCAAGCCCGCTGGGGTGCAGTCGGACCTGGAGGCCTGGAGGGGAACTGGAGCCCTGAAGCCCACTCACGTCCTTGAAGCGCGGGGAGGAACACGTCCTCCTAACAGTACTTCTCAAGGCTCACTGTGCTCCCCACCCGACGGTGATCCATACTCACTTGAGGCAGCAAGGACTGCCTCTAACTGGCCCCCTCGATTCCGCCTTAAGGGTCCTCGCACATATGTGAGAGCGCAGGCCCCGGATCTCTTTAGTCAGCTGAGGCCAGTGCTGCCGGGGTCCCTCCAGTCCCATCCCCCAGCCCCTCCCTCTGGGACTGTATCTAATAGAAGAAAGAGCACAGAGGAATTGGATGAATCAAGGGACCTGGGAGCCTGGGTATGAGTTTGAAGACCGAGAACCTAAGGCACAGTTACATATTATTGGAGACTCTTGTGGGGTGTGTGGGGGGAGGTGAGGAGGCTGAGAGGCTGAGTCGCCCTGGTGAGTCCAGTCCCAGGACACCACACAGCCCCGCCCCCACTTCCCTGCCATCAGACAAGGGGTGCCGCAACTCCAGCCGGGTCTCTGCAATTCCCCCTCCCTGATTCTCCTCCAGAAGAGCAGGTGGCCCCCCACTGAGGGCAGCGGCAGGACAACGGACCAAGTCCCCCTGCACTAGGGCGCTACTGGAAGCTCTTCCTGAACAGCAGTGCTGGCTTGGAGCGAACCCGTGCACCGCCAAAGTTGGTCTCGTCCTGCAGCTGAGGGACGCAGGGTTTAAGTCAGCTGCTCTGGCTTTAAATCAGTCAGCCCCCCCTTTAAGTCAGGTGACCCGACTTTAAATCACTGTGTGCCCCTCAAGCCTGCAACTTCAAAAGTTGGGAACTTCACTTTGATCCCAGCCCCTCACATAGCTGAATGCACACTGTAGTCACCCCCAAGCCTGGCTTAGAGGCAGGATATAAGGTAAGGGGATGGGCGTGCACTCATGGTGATGAGAGTGTACTTCATGTACCACAAGGATCTAGGTACTCTGGGGTACAGCAAGCAGTGCACGATGCAGCAGTTCCCTGGCAAAGCTGGTGATGCACAGGGAGAGCAGGCACACCCATGCATGCAGAGGTTCCAGGACGGGAGCTGGGGCACAGCCAGCCGGGAGGGTGTGAAAGTGGAGGATCTGAGCCTTTTGAGAAAGGCAGACACAGAGGATGGATGAGAAACAAAGACCAGATGAAATATGGAGTTGAAAAACACACACTGTTCTTGAAATTGGTGTGGGGGGCACCCCAGATTTGAGTCTTCTTACTCCCCTTTTGCTAGTGCTTTGGCATTTGCCCAGTTACTTAAAAAATGTGACTGATAATATCTAACCCATAGAATACTGCATTTGTAGTGGTATTGCGAGTTAATGTTTCTAGAGTGGAATAATCTTTTCTATAAGAAAAATGTACACTATCTGAAATAAATTAAACCCCCTCTTTAAAAGGTACTATATCGGACTTCCCTGGTGGCGCAGTGGTTAAGAATCTGCCTGCCAACACAGGGGACATGGGTTCGAGTCCTGGTCAGGGAAGATCCCACATGCCTTGGAGCAGCTATGCCCATGCACCACAACTACTGAGCCTGCAGGCCACAACTACTGAAGCCCGCGCACCTAGAGCCGGTGCTCCACAACAAGTGCAGCAAGAGAAGCCACCGCAATGGGAAGCCCGCACACAGCAACAAAGACTAGCCCACACTCGCCGCAACTAGAGAAAGCCTGTGCGTAGCAATGAAGACCCAACGCAGCCAAAAATTAATTAATTAATTAATTAATTTTTAAAAAACCTACTATGTCCTTCTGTACAACTTCTCTGGAAAGAACAGAGAGATGGCATGGGAGAGTGAGAAAGACCCATATTTAGTGCACATTTCTCATGCAGGTGCTCTGCTGGCTCAGATACATTTATCCCCACTATACAAAGGAGGAAATAAGCTCAGAGAGGTTTAGTAATTTTCCCAAAGCCAAACAGCTATTGAGTGGCAGAACCAGGATCTGAACCAAGTCTGTTACCTTCAAAGCCTAAGTCCTCATCATAACAAAACTCAGTTAATATTTACATTTATCGAATTACATTGCAACTGGGGAGTTCTTGGCACAATCCTGAATAAGAGTGAGAAAGAAAGAAACAGCATTGCTCCTACAGTCAACCAAAATTTTTGGAGCAGCTGCTAGATACCTGGCCCTTTTTGGGGTTCAGCAGTGATCACGACATGAAGAGTCCTGCTTTCATGAACCATGTAGTGGGGAGGAGAGACAGGTGCAACTTGGGTGAGGGATTTCACCTTGCTGGGCCTCTGTTTTCTAATCTGGAAAATTTCACAGGTGTTCATCATTTTGTGGGATTGTCCAGCCCTCACATTCTCTGATTCCGTAAGAAGCATTTGTTTTCCTGTTTCTTTAAAATTCATCCAGGCTGTGAGCCGTGATGAATGTCGTTAGCTGCTCCCCAAATCACACTATTCCCACCCTTTTTCTGTGATCAGTCTTTCCCGAAACATGACTCACAATCAGCCAAGTCACAGAAGCTAAGGGGCACCCAGCAGAAGAATTCCAGCCCTGGCTTCTCAGGAGCTCTGCGGTCTACCTGGCCAGAAAAACTTAACTCACCTGGCACAAGGTGGCCATCCCTGGTTTCACATCAACATGGTCTCAGGCACAAACCTACTTGTTTTTCCATTTTGTCTTTAAGTTACTTGTTGAAACAACTGTACAAATATGACAAAGATATAAAACCAGGCATCTTCTGCCTCCAGGGCCTACTAATACATGATTTTCTGCCACTTTCATGATAAAGATAGAACATTTCAACATTCTGCTGTCCTTATCATTTGTCATTATGTTGATATTTCTATTTAACACATCTTTCAATTTTTTAACAATGCAACATTTATTTAGGTTGATCCAGACCCAGGCTTTAGTGGTAAAGGATTCCTTGTTATATTTCTATTATGTTTCCTTTGAAAATCATTATCCTATTTAATGGATTAAGTCAATTCTATAGGCATTTATCATATAATATTGATGAAATTAATACATACAGGGCAGTAGTACAAGTTGATTGGACTTGAGAGCCTCTATTAGCACAGTTAAGTATAAATATTATATATATATATAAGGTAAATTACATGCCGAGTGAGATTCTCCTACACTTTTCACTGTCTGCCCCTCAAGCCTGTGAGAAATGGAATATTTCTTGCCATCTCAGTAAACAAAGGATGTCACAGTCATCAGCCCGTGCAGCCCTCCAGTGTGAGGCGTGGGCCCTGAGGAACTCAGGATGTACAAATACAGAATCTGCAGGCCCCAGAGCGCTGAGGTGCATAACAAAAGAAGGAATTCAGTGGGCCCAGACGCTGGCACCTTCCCATAGAAAGAATAGCGCTCCGTTCCTCACGTTGGGAGAGCTGGTTTTCCTTAGTTAACAATCAGCTGTTGATGGTCCCCATTACCTGCGCCAGTCCCCTGCCCTGTCCCCTCCCCCACGTACTTTAGCTCAGGGAGGAAGGAGCGCAGAGGGACTCGGCTGAATAAGGGGCCTGCGAGCCTCGGGAGTTTTTAGCCGCTTTCCCCGCAGTCACGTGGAGGCGCGCTGACGCTGCAGCCGGACCCTGCGCCTCACCTGCCCCGTTTCCCCTCAGGACGCTCAGGCCGACCCCCTCCCCACGCCCTCCAGGCCCCACGAGCCAGGCCGAGGGCAGGGGCGAGAGGAGGGACCGAAATTCCCCGGGACCAGACGGCGGGGGCCGCCCTTTCTGCACAGCAGCGGCGGGTGGCAGCGAACCCCTGCTCCTCAGAACCTGGTCTTGCCCTGACGCCAGGGCACCGGACCAGGCGGAGGGTCTGCGCCCACCTACCCGGCCCGCCGTCCCCACGACTGTCGCGACTTCGGCCGCCAGGGTCCCTCAACAGCCGGCAGCCTCAGTGAGGCCGCCCTCCCCTCGGGCCCCGGGGCACTTCCGTGACGGCGGAGGGAAGAGACCCCGAGCCGGGAGTTCCAGCACTGTGGAAACGCGGGCTCCGTTCTGGGCGCAGGGGGTGGGACCGCTCTGCCCCGAGGCCTTCTGGGAGTGAGGGGGGCGCGCGGGGGAGGGAGCCGCCAGGAGCGGAAGGCCCCGTCGGGGGTCCTGGAGGGGCGGCCCGACCTGAGGGCCCCGCCCACTCTCACCGCAGCCCAGGCAGTTTTCCTGGAATCCTACACAAAAACGTTAGAAAGAAACGCGCTCTACAGTAAATATTCACAAATGATTGTTGCTGCTGTGCTTCCTATTCTATTAAACGTGTAAAATCCACAAAACACTTTAAGTTCAGAGTTATCTATGAATTTTCACCTGTCCTTATTATGTCTCCGCTATTCCCAATTGTGGTGAATGAATCAGAGACCGTGGCATCACTAGTTTAAAATGAGCTTGTTAAAAAAATAGAACTCAGGCCCACCGGACCTACTGAATCACCCTCTGCACTTTTACAATCTCCCCAGTGTACTTTTGTACCCATGAATAGTTGAAAGGCTCATTTCTACCTCGACATGTCTTTTCTGTCTGAGATATACACACATTTTATGCAGTTTGATATAAATAAAACACTCAAAAATGCATATGCCTGTGTTGAAACCATCGTTTTATCATTTCTTTTCCAGATAAGTATAGTCTCTATACTGGTTTTGTGGGTCACATGCCACACTCTTTTCTTGTAGTTAGAAATAAGGTAGAGAAAGTTTGTTAAAATATATATATATATACATGTATATATATATGTGTGTATATATATATATATATATATATATATATATATATATATATTAGTGGGTAATTGAAGACACTCTTCTAAATTAAAACCAGTTCTCTTAACTTGCTGTTTTCTTCTTGGGTCACATTATGAACTCTTCCCTTGGCCACACGGTATGTGTACTTTTAATTTCAGGGACTGCTGACATTCCAGGATATGGCCATAGATTTCTCTCAAGAGGAGTGAGAATGCCTGGACTAAGATCAGTGGGAATTGTACAGGGATGTGATGTTAGAGAAGTATAGGAACCTGCTCTCCTTGGGTGAGGATACCTTCCTTCCAGAATTCCTTATCCAACCACAGGGTTTAGAGTCCTTCATTTGTAGAATGTCTCCTGGAATCTTCGGCTTCCTACAATAGGGTTTCAGATTGCAATGTTTCAGGAAATATTGGGAGTTTGTGGGTATAATTTATCTTATTCTTTTAATATTGCAGCCTCTCCCAGCCACATAGCACAGGGAGAGCAGCTTGGTGCTTTGTGACCACCTAGAGGGGTGGGATAGGGAGGGTGGGAGGGAGGGAGATGCAAGAGGGAAGAAATATGGGAACATATGCATATGTATAACTGATTCACTTTCTTATAAAGCAGAAAATAACACATCATTGTAAAGCAATTATACTCCAATAAAGATGTTTAAAAAATAATAATAAAAATAAAATAAAATTGCAGCCTCCCTTTTAATATACTTTGTAACTGTTTGGGATGTGTCTATATGAACTGTGTACTATATGCTTCTGTTATAGTCCTTACAATATTTTATTGTCTTATTTTCTGTAACAATTTTCCATGGATTCTCTGGGCTTAAGGTATATTAAAATGGAGACTGCGATTCTGGGACTTCCCTGGTGCTGCAGTGGTTAAGAATTCGCCTGCCAATGCTGGGGACATGGGTTCGATCCCTGGTCCGGAAGATCCCACTTGCCACGGAGCAACTAAGCCAGTGGGCCACAACGACTGTGCCTGTGCGCCACAACTACTGAAACCTGTGCGCCTTGAGCCCATGTGCCATTTATTTTTTGGAGAATAAAACCACCTCTGAGTGATTAAAATTTAGACCAGCTAGTCAAAATGCTTTATCACCTGTTCTTCTAAAACACTGATCAACAGAACAAGTTTTACTAGGGATAACAGTGTAATTGCATTCTGGAGTTCATATCGGCAATATGGTTTATGACCTTGGTGCTGGATCACGACATTTCAATGGTATAACTGCTATTAATTGTCTATTTGTTCAACGATTAAAGTCTCACGTGATCTGAGTTCAGACTGGAGTCATCCTGGTTGCTTTCTGTCTATTGCAGATTTCTTCCAATATGAAAGGACAAGAACAATACGGCTTACTTTACAAAATATCTGCAAACTAAATGATGATATAATCTACATTCAATTAATCTATACATACCCTACTGTAGAACAGGGTTTGTTATGGTGGCAGAGCCCGGTAATTATGTAAAACTGAAACCTTTATGTGCACTGGTTCAAGTCCTCTTCCTAAGAATATGTTTATAATCAACATTCTTTCACAAATGACCCAATTCAATTCACCATAGCATTCCTCATATTAACCAAATGGAAAATCCTAGGCTATATACAAATCCAGAAAGGGCCAAAAATCATCAGCCCCCATGGATGACTACAACCCATTGTTGAGGCATTCAAATTACTTATTAAAGAACCACTATGTCCGTCAACATCATCAATTTATATATTATTGCCCCAATGTTAGCCTTAACCCTGGCTCTCACAACATGAATTTCTCTTCCCATATCTTATGCACTAATTCATATAAATGTAGGCATACTATTTATATTAGCCATATCACACCTAGCCATTTTTTCCATCCTCTGATCTGGATGATCTTTAGATTCAAAATACTCACTCACTGGAGCCCTAGGGACAGTAGAACATACAATCACATATGAAGTAATGTTCCAGTTATTCTATTCTCAGTCTTACTGATAAATGGATCATCTACACTTTCAACAGTAATTATTACACGAGAACACCTATGACTAATTTTCTCCTGACCGCTACCCAGAATTTGATTGTCTCCGCAGTAGCAGAAATCCAATGAAGCCCCACTTAATTTAACAGAAGTAGAATCAAAACCTGTAATTGTCTTCAGTGTAGAAAATGTAGCAGGCCCATTCACCCCGTCCTTCCTAGAGATTATGTCAATTTCCTTATAATAAACATTTCCACAACAATCTAATCCCTAGGTATCAGAATTACATACAGCCCAAGTCATCATTAAAACACATCTAACAATCTCCTTTCTATGAATCAGAGCATCCTACCCACAATTTTGATATGCTCAACGTCTACATCTCTTATAAAAAGTTTTTTTTTACTACTAACATTAGCCCAATGTATATGAGAGTTTTCACTACCTGTCATCATACCAGGCAACCCACCACAAACTTAAGAAATATGTCTGACAAAAGAGTTACTTTGATAGAGTAAATCATAGAAGTTTCAATGCTCTTATTCCTGGAATTGAATTCTTCCTAAGAATTTTACATTCTCCATGCTACCACATTGCACCACATGCTATATAGTAAGGTTCTCTAAGTAAGGTTCAGGCCCATACCCCCAAAATATTGTCGTATATCCTTCCTGTACTAATAAACTCTCATTGTTTTCACTATCATTCTACTGACTATTATCTCAGGAAATATAATTGTATAAGAAGCACACACTGGTTAATGGTATCTCCATTCTAATAAAATACACGAACCCATAAGCTACAGAAGCATGCAAGAAATATTTCCTAAAACAATCCACCACATCAATACTACTTATAATGGCTATTATCATTAATCTAATGTACTCTGGTCAAAGAACACAAAGAATAACAAAAATCTTTAATCCAGCAGCATCCACCCTCATGAAAATCGCCCTTGTCACAGAAGTAGGACTTTCCCCATTTCACTTCTGAGTGTCTAAAGTAACACAAGGCATTCCATGAACAGCAGGCCTGATGCTATCGACATGACAAAAGTGCACCCCTGTCAGTTTTATATCACATGTCACCATCCATCAAGCTAAATATACTATTAATCATAGTGATATTATAAATCATAGCTGGAGGCTGAGGCAGACTTAGCCATACTCACCTGGAAAAAATTACACCCTCCTCATCAATTGCCCATATAGGATGAATATGCTGGCAGTGGACTTCAGTGTTCTCGTAAGTACACTTGGTCGTGGTGTCCTTGCTATTCCCCACAAAGCATTCTCTCCATGTCTCCTTCCTGTTCCTCCCGCTCTGTGTGTGTGTGTGTGTGTGTGTGTGTGTTGGGGGGCTGTGAGATGCATGCACACAGTGTTTGGAAACTTACCTCTGCCTCAGGCTTGACTTCTTGGCTAGTCAAACCACATCTCCAATTTTCACTGAAGCCATATGCACTGTGCTTAAACTACAACAAGTGTTCTGGAGGTTCTTCTGGTCACGACATATTTTCAAATACCAAAAATAAGACTTGAGGACAAGTGACACTGAACAAATGCATCTCTTGGGATAGGCTAGGTTATGGCACAGTGACGAGCAATCCCGAGTTATCAGTGGCTCAGAACCACAGAAGGTTTTTAACCATGTGAATCATGACTTTTTCCAGAACCACAACCGAAACAAAGTATGGAGCTGATGTCACTTTATCATCCTCCTCAAGCCTGTATTCACTTTTTTTGTTGGCTAGCCGAGTCCCGTGGTTCTTGCTGCTGAACTCCTCAGTGCTCAGGTAGTAAACTCTGAAATCAATACAGCGAATGTATAACAAGAAAATGTCACCGCTGTCCACAGTTACAACAGCAATCACAGTTTCTTTGTCACTCGTGCTATATCCGGAGAGAGTTGTCAGGGTGTTTCTTCTCCATCTTGTCACTTAGGAACCCAGGCTGACAGAGGCCCCACCATCTTATGGTACCACGGTATCAATCTGAGGCCATAGGGTTTGTCACAGCATGGAAGGAAGTGTGGACAGTCACCCACCAGCTCTTACTTAATTCAGCTTGGAATCAGGGGCAAAATATATTTATAATCCTGCTGTGCGTCCCGAAAGAGAAGAAAACTAGAGATCATGGTGAGACCCCGGAATGTCTACCAAGACAAGCCAGCAACGATTACAGCACCGTCCCTCCCCTGGCCAACCGTGTCCCACTGTGTTTAGTCACCCAGGTTTATCCTCTGATCAAGTGCCTTTTAGCACTGGCTCATCACGTGCCTAGATTTGTTGACTGCCCTGACCCTGCTCTCTCACAGGCCCCTTAGCAGTGTTCCCACATGTTCCAATAAATACGGTCGCAAGCGGTCCCTTGACCTGTATCCCATCCCGTGCCCCCATCTGGCCGATGCTCCCAGTGACACAACAGAGCAGCCACTCAGTGATGGCAAAAATGAACAGTCCACACCATGACGGACACTGAACACCACATCCATAAAAGGTTTACCATACCCCAGTGGCACTGGACGAGATGATGTACAGAAGAATATAAGCAAAGAAAATGAGTCTGGAAATCACATTCTATGAAGAACTGGCAAAAGAACTGGGCAGCATTTAACCTGGAAGGGAAAAAAAAGTGTTGAAAAGCAGACATTGTGCCTATAAATATCTTGACGAATGTAAAATAAAATTGCCTTCCCAAAGCCAATGAAGGCCAGTGGGTGGGGTTGCATTCTCTCTTACAGATTTTCCCACTGGGTATCTCAGAGTGGAGCAGGGGACCCCGTGGAGTGGGGACCGGGGCCTCCGGGAGGGACTTCCGCCTTGGGCTGGAGTTGGGATTCAGTGGCTACTCAGTCTTGATTCTATGGTTTCTGTCCCTCTGTGTAGGTGTGCCCATGGTGTCCTTCTGAAACTTCATTCAAAGAAAGAGAGAGAGACTGGCTGCCTGTGCAGGGCTGTGCATGGGCAGGATGGGGGGAAAGATGCCATAATTTTGAGAGGCCCTCAGAGAAGAGATCGAATAAGTCAGCTTTCCACATAGGATCAGTGGTCAAGGGCTCCTTCACGCCACCAAATTTGCACATGTCTGTTCCGGCCTCACTTGTCTCAGGCTGTGTGATGTAATGGTCAGCAGCCCAGGCTCAGGGGCTAGGAAGGCCTGAACTTGAACCTGAGCTGTGCCCCATGCTGGCTGTGACCTTTCACAAGTTGCCTCACCCCTCTAAACTCAGTTTCCTCTTATCCAAAATGGGGATCCTGATGGTCCTGTGGTGGGTGCTCATAAGGGGCCAGGCCACAGTCCCTTGGAGACCCCTAATTTCAATGAGGCAGGTGGAGAGTTCTGTGCGTGCCCCGAGCCCTGGTGCCATGGACTGTCTCTGCATCGTGGCCCTGTGGCTTCCTCTAGAGGGTGCCCATCCCCCAGTAGGTACACCCCTGAGTTCACACCCCTGGGGGCAGTCCTCAAGTGGTGAAAGCCAGGGGTCTGTGCGTAAAGCCCCCAGCTTCCCCTGTGCAGCGGAACAGTTCTGAGGTGGGTTCTATGCTGGTTCCCAGATGTCCCCTGCAGGACTGAGCCCCAGTCACCCACAGTGATTACCTGCCCACTGAGGTACCTTTTCGACCTTTCTCCCTTCCCATCTCACTGTGCCCTTTCCCCCACTTCAGCCTCCTGGAACCACCTCCTAAGTAAACCACCTGCACCCAAATCCTCCTCTCGGGTTCTACTTTGGGGGAGCCCACATTCCTCCTGGTAGCTCTCTCATAGGTTCATTGCGAGATTTGAATGAGGTAACTAATATAGGTGGAGAGAGCTGGGCACATAATAGATGCTCAATAAAGTTAGCTCAGGCTATGACTGTTATTAGCACAATTTCAATCATATTCGTTAAGGTCTAGCTCCTCTTGACTCTGAAATCCTGTAAAAGTGAATGCAAAAAAGAAAAAAAAAACGCCATGCAGAGAAAAAAAAGGTGCCTTGGGAAAACGCTTGTGTCAGTAAGTGGGTAACTCACCTCCACGTACCCACCCCTGTCCACAAGCTAAAGAATCAAAGGGATTAGGAAGAAGTGGCCAGAGTAAATCTGGTGTCCTCTTCCTTCTCCATCATTTGCTCCCTCTTGAAACCACAGTGTGTTATCAACATTGAAATGAAGGCACTGTCTTTAAGCATGCAAGGGGGTAGGTGTTTGCAACCCGCGTTTTCGCTGTTGTAGCCCAGTGTTTAGAAATTATAAATCCTACATCAACCCAAACATTTCTTTTTTAAAAACATTTTATTGGACTATAGGCGATTTACTATGTTGTGTTAGTTTCAGGTTACAGCAAAGTGATTTAGTTATACATACACATATATTCATTCTTTTTCAGATTCTTTTCTCACATTGGTTATCACAGAACACTGAGTAGAGTTCCCTGTGCTATAGAGTAGGTCCTTGTTGATTATCTTTTTTATATATAGTAGTGTGTATATGTTAATCTCAACCTCCTAATTTATCCCTCCCCCCACCCCCTTTCCCCTTTGGTAACCATAAGTTTGTTTTTGAAGTCTGTATGTCTGTTTCAGTTTTGTACATAAGTTCATTTGTATCATTTTTTTAGATTCCACATATAAGTGATATCATATATTTGTCTTTCTCTATCTGACTTACTTCACTTAGTATGATAATCTCTAGGTCCATCAGTGTTGCTGCAAAGGCATTATTTTGTTCTTTTTTATGGCTGAGTAATGGTCCACTGTATATATGTATCACATCTTCTTTTTCCATTCGTCTGTCGATGGACATTTAGGTTGCTTCCATGTCTTGGCTATTGTAAATAGTGCTGCAATGATCATTGGGGTGCATGTATCTTTTCGAATTATTGTTTTCTCAGGGTATATGCCCAGTAGTGGGATTGCTGGGTCATATGGTAGTTCTCTTTTTAATTTTTTAAGGAACCTCCATACTGTTCTCCATAGTGGCTGTATCAATTTACATTCCCACCAACAGTGTAAGAGGGTTTCCTTTTCTCCACAGCCTCTCCAGCATTTATTGTTTGTAGACTTTTTGATGATGGCCATTGTGACTGGTGTGAGGTGATACCTCGTTGTAGATTTGATTTGCATTTCTCTGATAATTTGTGATGTCGACCATCTTTTCATGTGCTTTTTGGCCATCTGTATGTCTTTGGAGAAACGTCTGTTTAGGTCTTCCACCTATTTTTTGATTGGGTTGTTTGTTTTTTTGACATAGAGCTGCATGAGCTGTTTGCATATTTTTGTCAGCCCCAAACGTTTCTTATGTCAAGAAAACTTAACGTTATTCTTTGACCATCCAACTCTAAGTTTAGTAGAGGGGGGTGGGTAATAAAAATTTTTCCCGATTCTTGGAAACCTCAAATGCATCATAATGTTCTGTTTGATATCTGAAAATCATTCATTTTATTACTATCCATTCTGCAGCAGAATCATTTCTTTAGTCTTTCGCCAGAATATTTACTTACAAGAGAAAGTTAGCTTTGGGTCATTCACTGTATTACTTGCCCAGTCCTTTCCATTCTGCTTCGATTGATTCTCCGTAAAATAAACAGCTATGTCTCTTTTAAAAATTGATCTTAAAGTCTTAACACACATTGCTTAAAGGATGGCCAAAAAATCCACCCTTATGTGCAAAGAAAAGTCATACAAAAATGAGAGAATTGCATCCAATTAGCATCCAGCATTATAAGATGCTATGTTGTAAAATACATTTGTATCCATGTAAATTGTATTATGTAATAACATAGCAACTTTTATTATGAGTTCATTGTTTTGGGGAAAGTTTAGGCCCTACGTGGCAGTACAGAAGAGGAGTTAGTCAGTTATCCTTATGCACCATATGTACCCAAAGGACAAAGCAACCTAAATGTCAATGTATGTATTTTTTTTTTACTGTTCTAACATATGTTAATATTAATAATACACTGTTCGATAATTTGGTCTTAATTTGACTGCAGCTATGTGTCATTCTAAGGAAATCAAAACTTTAGTACTACCCGACTTGGGTAGTACCAGTCAATTTAGGAAAGGACCTAAAGTCATTTAGTTACCAGGAGCATGGCTTCTGGAATCAAATTGCCTTGGCTTGATTCCTGACTCCCTAGCCTACTGCCTGTGGACTGAAACTATTTAACCTTTCAGTGTCTCAGTTTCCACATCTACAAAATATACATAATAGTATCTGGCCCATAATATTGTTTTGACGATTACATGAAATCATCCATACATAATCAATAAACATTCACATATAGGGCTTAGCTCCAGCCCAGAATTATTAAATATTTGATAACCATGCACTAGTAATAGGAGTAATAGTGGCAATGGCTTCTTTACCAAAATTCAATGATCGTTCCCATTGGAAAGTAGCTTCTTTAGTCATTAAGAATATGATTTAGTCATTATTAATTCAGTTTATACAGAGAATATTCAAGAGCATAGGTGTCACTACAACCAGGTCATTGAATATTTTTTCTTTCAGTAATAACATAAACAGAAGTTTGGAGGTATGGCCTGGAAAAAATTTTTTAACTCAGTAGAAGATTTTCAACATTCTGGTGATGAAATCTAAAAATAATAGCAAACACAGGCCAAATATATGTCAGGCACTAATCTTAGTAATTGGCATGTGATCACTCACTTCAGCCTCACAAATACCCTCTTCTTATCCCAGCTTTATAAATGGGGAGACTGAGGCAAAGAGAAGTTAAATATGGGCTTGAGGACATAGGACTAGAAGTTGTGGGGACTTGGGAGTCATACCCAGGAAACCAGGCTCCAGGGCTGTGTGCCTGAAGGCAGGATAAGTGTGTCCAGGACCCACGGCTACTCCTCTGGGGTGGGCATCTCTCCTGAACTCCTCCCCAGCAAACTGTCCTGGGTCAGCTTCTCTGCCATCCAGCCCCTTCCTGATGCTTGCATCTCATGGTGCAGTACATTCCTCATTCATGATTAAGCCTCTCCCTCCAAGACCACGTCTAAAGCTCAGATGAGAGGAGAGTTTCTCCTGACAGGTGATAGGAGATCATATGGTGAACTTGGCACAGGTAAATTAATGTCAAAGTCATGTTCCTCCTGGGAAAGATGTTCTCACATCATAGTGGTCTTCTCTAAGCAAAGCGAGGATTTTCAGGTAGGTAGAGTTGTTGACAAAGTGGATATTTAGAGAAATCTCAGATTGCTCTGAAAGAGAAATTGTCAACTTCATTTACAGAAGACTGGCCTGTGAATCTGAAAACTCTGGAATTCCCTGTTTTTATGTCTGAGATCCCCAAATGTGCCAGATCCTCCTACTGTGGCAACTTCCTCCCACGTTTGTATATTCTCAAAAAGATGTTGCGCTAATCAAGAAATTTTCAAGAGAAACAGTCATCAGCTGTGTCATATTTGAAATAACAACACTTAGATACAGCCAAATCTATCCATTCATAGTCATGCATATGCATAGTTTGCTTTATCCTTGCCCCAGCTCTTTACATACTGAAGGAGTGAAATTGTTGGCACCACAGAGGTTGTGATGGTTTGATTTATTTTTTTTCAATAGGAAAAATCAAAACTTCAAAGCAGAAAACAAAGGCAGATGTTTAGGTTTGCCTGGTGTGGATTGAAACCCTCTCCTCATTATTTATTAAAGGTCTTCAGTGTTAGGTTACTGACTGCATAAAGGAAATTTCCAGGGAATGGGTATTTCCTGTTAATTTTTCATGCTGGGTCCTGGGAAAAGAATCAGAGACCCGTAGACAGAATTGCACAGTGGGGCCTTCAGAGGAAGGTGTATATATGCACATTACAGTCAGAGCTTATGCAACTTCTGGCAAATCAGCTGAAGCAGGCCATCTGAAGTTCATGAAGGTGAATAATGATGGATTATTTGTATTAGTAGTCATTGGTTTCGAATCTGTAACTACAGGCTGTCACATTGGTAAATAACTAGGACATTTCATTGAAAAGAGAAATGTACCTCTTGTCATCACAACCTTAGATTGATTTCAAAGTAAGAGCGATGTATTAATTAGGAGTATATATATTTTCAAAGCATTTTTCTTTTTCCTTTTGATTACACAAAATATTGTGGACCTCTTCTTATTTATTCTTCTACCATTTTGGTACAGAGCGAATCAGCCAAATGTTGGAGAAGGAACTGAGCAGAAGAGATTAAAATATTGCCAAGAAAAATATTCTAACAAACTCTCAATCCAATGTCTTTTTGTAATATTCTTTTTGGACACTGAAATTGGTGCCTACTCCCTTATTTCATTTCCCTCTGAACTCTATCCAGATTGTAGAATTGAGTGAATTGATTCAGTGGTATTAGACTCTTTTTGCTTAGTCTTAGACTAGCACATGCCTAGATGTTTTATAAAAGGACAATATATTTGATTTTAAAGGTAGGGGGTTTTAATCTTTTTAAATAACTTTTTAAATTTTTTTGGCCACACCAAGTGGCTTGCAGGATCTTAGTTCCCTAACCAGGGATTGAACCTGGGCCTTCGAGAGTGAAAGCATGGAGTCCTAACCACTGGACCTCCAGGGAATTCCCTTAAATTACTTTTTCACATCAGTTTGGATATTCTTTTTTTTTATTGAAGTATAGTTGATATACAATGTTGTATTAGTTTCAGGTTTACAGCAAAGTGATTTATGTATATATTTATACATGTATACATTCTTTTTCAGATTCTTTTCTATTATAGGTTATTACAAGATAATTGAATATAGTTCTCTGTGCTGTACAGTAGGTTCCTTATTGTTTATCTATTTTATATATAGTAGTGTGTAGTTGAATACTCTTTATTATCACTATTTGATCCCCAGAAAGGGGGCATGCATCTTTAGACTCTAGATCTAGAGGAATTTGAGGCAGTTAGAGAAAAGTAACCCTTAACCCTAAAGCAGGAAGAAACATGTCATGGAAATAGGACTGGAAAAAGACTCATTCATCTGCTTTACCCTCAAATCTAGCTCTGCCCCTGGGTAGCTGAATTACACTGGGCAAGTCATTTAACGTTGCCCAGTTGCCTCATCTACAAAACAAAGATGCTGGGCTAAAAGACCTTTTTTTCTACCTCTCAGATTCTACACTAACATTTTCCCCCAGTGGTCATTAATCATCTGAGGAGTATGAGGAATCACCCTAGAGGTACATTTTTTAAGGTAGAACTATTTATATATACAAACATGACAGTGTCTCCAGACATTCATGAATAAAAAAAGCAGTTGTCAAATAGTACAGAGAGTATGAGTCCATTTGTGTGAACCAAAATGAATAGTGTGGACAAAGTCTGAAGGATGCTTTCCACCCTGATAACAGTGCTTAGCTCTGGGGAGAGCTCTAGAATTGGGGATGATGGTCAAAGGAGAGTTTGTTCTTATCCATATTGTTTGTATTTTTTTTAATTGAAGTATAGTTGATTTACAATGTTGTGTTTGTTTCAGGTGTATAGCAAAGTGATTCAGTTATACATACATACACACATATGTATTCTTTTTCAGATTCTTTTCCATTATAGGTTATTACAAGATTTTTTTGTATAAATTTATTTATTTTATTTTTGGCTACGTTGGGTCTTTGTTGCTGCGTGCAGGCTTTCTCTAGTTGCGGCGAGTGGCGGCTACTCTTTGTTGCGGTGCATGGGCTTCTCATTGTGGAGCACGGGCTTTAGGCACGCGGGCTTCACTAGTTGTGGTGCACGGGCTCAGTAGTTGTGGCTCGCAGGCTCTAGAGTGCAGGCTCAGTAGTTGTGGTGCGTGGGCTTAGTTGCTCCATGGCATGTGGGATCTTCCTGGACCAGGGCTCAAACCCACGTCCCCTGCATTGGCAGGCAGAGTCTTAACCACTGTGCCACCAGGGAAGCCCCATTACAAGATATTGAATATAGTTCCCTGTGCTGTACAGTAGGTCCTTGTTGTTTATCTATTTTATATATAATAGTGTGTGTCTGTTAATCTTAAACTCTTAATTTATCCCTCTCTTTCCCCTTTAGTTATCATAAGTTTGTTTTCTATATCTGTCAGTCTATTTAAAGGTGCATTTTAAAAAAGAATTTAATTTAGTGATGAGAAATAGGAAATGAATGTAAAACAGTAAATATAGATGCCTCTCTATAAATAGTCAATAAGTAAAATCATTTAGCTTTTGATAGTAGTTGACTGAGGTGAAGAAATTTGAAGGAGAGAGAGAACAGGGAAGAAAAATTAGGTATGTATACATTGAATCAAAAATCACTGTTCTGTAGGTCACAAATGGCCCATTATTGGCAATTTATATGGTTCAACATAATGCTAGCCATAATCTTTGAATATCACAGTTAAACAAATTACAGGACCACCTGGGCAACAGCAACTTTGGCGAATACTGCTGTGAAAGCAGAAATATTAGAGAGCAGAAATATTAGAGGATCCTGGAAAATCCATCATGTTGGAATCCGTAGCCCAGCTTGGTAGGAGCAGGTATTTCATTATCGTAGTCTCTGAAGCAAAACAAAAGTTTGTCCTCTTAACAATTAAAGTCGTTAAGATCCTACCATAACATTGGAACTGCTTAAAACAGCTGCAAATATAGTTCTTCCTAAAATATCAAATGGTTGAGCCTCATATGTGTTGATTCTGGAAGCATTCATGTACTGCACTTTGACGCTTTTTAAATGCTCCATTTTTCATGAGAGATCTAATTACTGGCCAATGTGGAACTTCTCTTTTACTGTTGGTTTTAGTTATCCCTGAAATTCTGTAAAGGAATTCCTCAGAGCAGCTGGTACCATCAAAGACAGAATCAAGAAGTTGCTTGCTCACAAAAATAACATGAAAAAGAAGGTAAAAATGAAAAACATCGCAGAACCTGGGGGGACTCCTGCCCCTAAGGTTGACTCGCAGCCCTTCAACTCTGAAGAGAGCGTTTCCAGAGATGGGAACCCTCATGGAGAAAAAAAGAGGAATGAAGAGAGAAAGAAAGAGGGGCTGGAGGAAGAGAAAAGAGATGAGAAAGCGCTGGCAAGCCATGTGCAGGAGGAGCAAAGCCTTCTGGGAGATGTGTTTTGTGAGTATCACTTTTGTGAATTTATACATCTTATGAAAAGTGCATTGTAGTTTCTCCTGGCAAATGAAAGAAAAAGGGAAGACAGTTTCACGCCTTAAGTAAGATGGGGTCAGCTTTAAGTCCTAAGAAGCAGGGTTCTCTATAAGGTCTGGAAACTTAGTCTTCCACAGATACGAAATCCAATTTGCTGCTGTGGGACGCGCGGTGTGTCAGGCCTCTCCCCTTGCCTGGGGGGTTTCCTGTTTGATGCAGACCCTCTTTCTGCTCCCGGCCAAGGAAGCCCACTTGTCCTGCCAGCACGGTTGCCTGGACGCCCAGCTTTGCTTGCAGCACACCCCCCAGACCCCAGAGAGTGCCCCCTGGTGGATCTGTCTAGCTCTACCTTTTTCCTTAGTGGAGGCACTTTTTACAGGCACACTCATGAAAGGAGATTTTCAGAGTTGTGTGGTTATGATCTAAAAAGGCAAAATAGACAGTTGGAGGAAAGTTCTATAGAGAGGTTAAGCTTAAGTTTTCTGCATGAGCTGGAGAAACTGCCCTTGTCATTGGTGGCCGAGCAGAGCCCATCACCAGCCTCAGCCCCTCCAGGGTGGTGTCCATGTTAACCCACCCTGGATCCCTCACACTGAGACTTTCCATTTCATTCTCACCAGGCGTCTGTTGCTCCCTCTATATTTTGTCTTGTCTGTTCTTGCTCCATAACTGTTGGATTTTTTTTTTTTTTTTTTTTTTTTGCGGTATGCGGGCCTCTCACTGCTGTGGCCTCCCCCGTTGCAGAGCACAGGCTCCGGATGCGCAGGCTCCGGACGCGCAGGCTCAGCGGCCATGGCTCACGGGCCCAGCCGCTCCGCGGCATATGGGATCCTCCCAGACCGGGGCACGAACCCGTATCCCCTGCATCGGCAGGCGGACTCTCAACCACTTGCGCCACCAGGGAGGCCCAACTGTTGGATTTAACCAAATGAAAAGTAGCTCCAGCTCCACCAGTCCAAGAACTAGCGTACCAATGACATTATCTCCATTAATAGAGTCAAAATCTCAAGAGAGTATGTTTCCAAAACCTGGTGAGAAGGGATGTGTTATTTAGGTTACTTGGGTGATGCTTAGGTCAACTGGGGGCACCTGTGGAAAAAGATGTTCTACATGAGGAAACTGGAACCAATATGAATGCTTTGGAAATGTTAGGGAAACACAGTTGTAACATATTCTGTCCACAGAACACAGTTGTCCCTTGGTATCCATGGGGGATTGTTCCAGGAACCCTCACAGATACCAAAATCCATGGATGCTCAAATCCCTTATATAAAAGAGTGCAGCATTCACATATAACCTACACACATCCTCCCATATACTTTAAGTAATCTCTAGGTTACTTAAAATACGTAATACAATGTAAATGCTGTGTAAATAGCTGCCTGGTGCACAAGGCAAATTCAAGTTTTGCTCTTTGGAACTTTCTGGATTTTTTTTTTTTTTTTTTTTTTTTTTTTTTTTTTTTTTTTTTTTTTTGCGGTATGCGGGCCTCTCACTGTTGTGGCCTCCCCCGTCGCGGAGCACAGGCTCCGGACGCGCAGGCTCCGGACGCGCAGGCTCAGCGGCCATGGCTCACGGGCCCAGCCGCTCCGCGGCATATGGGATCCTCCCAGACCGGGGCACGAACCCGTATCCCCTGCATCGGCAGGCGGACTCTCAACCACTTGCGCCACCAGGGAGGCCCTCTGGATTTTTAAAAAAAATATTTTCGACCTGTGGTTGGTTGAATCTGTGGACATGGAGCCCATGGATATGGAGGGCCAGCTGTATATGATAAAACCCTCTTTGTTCATTCATTCATACCTTCTTAGCACGTGAGGCTTTAGGGTTTTTTTTTTTTTTTTTTTTTTTTTTTTTTACTGATCAAGTGTTCATTGTTAGCCCCTAAGGTGAACGAAGCGGGTGAAGTTGATCTGGTTCTGGTCCAAAGAAAAGCTACAACATCCCGACTGGAGCACAGAAGTGAGTAATGCCTTCTTCTGAGTATACACGGTCTCACAGTGTCCCATGGTCCTTTCATCTCTTCGTAGGATGAGATGGTTGTTTATGAATCACTGCTTCATTCCTACATACCCAAGGGAAAAATCGTTACATCATGATACCCAGTGCCAGTGTGAAAATAGGAGGTCCTTATGTGATTAATACCAATGATTACGATACTGTAATGCTGTCTTCTCTCCACCTCTCCACCTGACACCTAGAGTAAAGAAGTGAGGCAGATCATTATGTATGGAGACGGCGGAAAATGACTCACTTGCTTCAACTCCAACCCATGGGGGCTCACCACCTGAAAATCATCGTGTACTAAAATCTGGCCCTAAGTGCCTGTGTCAGTTACCTATTGCCACAGTAGCGCTTTGTAACAGACAACCACAAACCCTCAGTGCCTATGGCAATAAATATTTAGCTTTGCATGTGAGTCTGTGGGTTGGCTGGACAGTTCTGCTGATCTGGGCTGGTCTGGATGGGGCTCGCCCCTGTGTCTGCATCAGCTGTGGGCCTGCTCGGTGACTTCGCTCATCTTAACTGTGCGCTCTCACAGGCCTGGGGCCTCAGATGGGACACCTGGGCCGACTCTGGTCTGCTCCATGGGGTCTCTCATCCTCCCGGAGGCTAACCAAGCTTGTTCTTGTGAGGCAGTGGCAGGGTTCCCAGAAAGAGTGCAGAGGCACACAGGCCTGGTCTAGGCCAGAACTGGCACAGCGTGGCTTCTGTCATACTCTATTGGCCAAGGCAAGTCATAAGGCCAGCCCAGGCTTAAGAGTTGGGGAAGGCACGACAAAGTCATATTGCAGAGAGTGTGGACACAGGGAGGGCTAAAAATTGGGACCATTTTTGTGATCATTCTAGCAAAGCCTCATAATCTGGAATTTCTTAGGCATCATTCCTAATTTCCTCTGAGTTTATTTAGCACTTTCACTACCCACGACAAATTACACGCGCATGTCTACACAGACATCAGGGAAAAGGCTACCTATATATGTATCCCTTTCACTTGGTGTAAATATGAATGCCTTGATCTCTTTCCTTTTCAAACTTTCACTTACCACTCTACATGTCCTAAGCTTACGGTAATTGGATTTCCTTCTGTGTTTACCCCATGATTACATTCTCCAATTCTGTCCTTTTGGTTTATAGGACAATCTCCACCATGAAGAAAGTACCTCTCTACTTCACTCCTCCAAATTTAATCTGAGAAGCTTCCACGAAAAACTCTCCAAAGGGTAGTGACGCATGACCCAACTCCTGTAGGCATCTTGTTTTCTTCCCTATTTCTCCTAAGTGTCCCACGTTTTTGTTTGTTTGTTTGTTTGTTTTTGCACCATGCGGGATCTTAGTTCCCTGACCAGGGATCGAACCTGCTCCCCCTGCAGTGCAAGTGCAGAGTCTTAACCACTGGGCCGCCAGAGATGTCCCAGTGTTCCGCTTTTTTAATTTCTCTGCATCAAACATCTTATTGCCCATTTTCCTGGTTAGGAAGAAAATGTTTTATAGCTCAGGGGTTAAGCTACCTTCTCTAGGTGCTTGGAACTTCTGCCCCAGCTCTGCTTTACACTTCTAAGTGACATTAATAAATTATTTGAGTCCTCTTTGGATCCCCAAATCAACCAGGTTTCTTACTTTACTTTTTCTTCCATAATCCTCAGTGAAACACGGAAAGTTTACAATTTTGCTTATTAGCTTATGCCTCTGATTTTAAAGGTCTTTGAATAAGGTATCCGGAGTGCTCAGTCTCAGTTAGTAGACTCAGGTGGGCCCCCCAACTCTCCACTTGCTGTTTGCCTGGGGCAGGTCACTTAGGCTTGTGATGTCTCATGGCTTTCTTGTGTAAAGTCAGAATAAGAGCAACACTCGTCTCTAAGGTGCTTAGGCTGAGTTCCTCAAAAACAGACTTTGAGACAAGAATTCGTGTGCAAGTGGTTTACGTGGGTGGTGATTCCAGGAAACAGCAGATGGAGACCGGGGAAGAGAAGGAGGCAATAAAGGGCATGCCATTGAGCAAGTTTCCACTGTAGGTGCCTGGAGCTGGATCCAACTGGGGAATCTGGGAGCCACTGTATAGAACACATGACTCAGAATTATCCTACTGGAGGGGTAAGGGAACTGGGGTATTTATACACCAACTCCCATCTGACATTGATTGAAGGCCACTCCCAGGAGGGTGTTAATTCCCTGGTGCTCCTGGCCTGCCATAAAATCAGGGAAGGACACCACTGTGGCAACTGGATCTCCATCCCAGTTGGACCCTCTACAAGACTGGAGAGAACCTGGATTCCAATCTGACTTCAGGTCCAGGTCCAATTCCAGCACTTAGTGGTCCTACCCAAAGGCAGGGAAGCAGAGGTAGCTAACCACCAAGTCCCCTCCATCACTGGTTGAGAGCTCTCCCAGGGAAAGAGCTCCCTGGTATTCTGGTCTGCCTGGCTTGGGCAAAGCATGCTCCAGCCAGAGAATACCCTCACTCAGAGAATTGTGGTGTTTGCAGTAGAAAGCCCTGTGCCTGCAAGGGAACATAACGTGCTGACAGGTACTGGTGCAGCACCAACAGCATGTGTTTTGGAGGGTGGTATGGATTAAATCAGAGAATGTATTTGAAAGTACTTTGTAAACCGTAAAGTGCTATACAAATGAAATATGGTGCAGGTGAGACCAAAGCCTTGAGTTTTATCTCTTGGTGGAATGGTTGGCTACATATCATTCCATTGCCCCAGTTTACATTCCCCATGTCCCACATGATGCGGAAGAAGGGAGAGTTTGGGACAAACGTGCCACTACAGTTATAAACCAACTGAAAAATTTACGTTGCATTATTTGTGGGCTGCTAACATCAACTTATCAAACGAGAAATAGCACTCAATAAAGAATATTGAAAACTGGAAGCAAGTGTTACCTGGCATCTTTTTATTTATTTGTTTTTCCTTTTTTTATTAATTTTTATTGGAGTATAGTTGCTTTACAATGTTGTGTTAGTTTCTGCTGTACAACAAAGTGAATCAGCTATACATCCCATCTTATTTGAATTTCGTTCCCATTTAGGTCACTACAGAGCACTGAGTAGAGTTCCCTGTGCTATACAGTAGGTTCTCATTAGTTATCTATTTTATACATAGTATCTATAGTGTATATATGTCAATCCCAACCTCCCAATTCATCCATCCCCCTGCCATCTTTTAATTTTAAAACTGGGACTAGAAATAAAATATCTTTGCTGGAATAGGGAAAAATAGGGGTTAGGAAGAAAGGAAAGTGAGAGAAGAAGCCATGTGTTCGTATTGGCTTAAGATATGTGCAGACGGACAGTCTGGATTTCAGTCTGATTTAGGATTCAGGTCCACTTCCAGCCCTCAGTGTCTGGGGGACTTGGACAAATCACTTATGACTCTCAGTTTTACTTTCCTGAAAATGGGCCTGATTGTAGAATTTTTGTGACAACCAAATCAAATGATATAATGTACATGAAAATGTTTTGCAACCTGTAATGAGTCAACAACCAGTTGCTGCCACTTCTCTCTTTAGCTTTTCCCCTTTCCTTGCCAGTCCTTTATTCTTCAGTATAAACTGCCAAAACCCCCAAATCCAAGCCAGAGGCTGACATTTGTTATGAATCAGAAGCATCTCAGTCTTTCCCCTCTTTCCCAGTGGTGTTTTCTTTTTTTTTCTTTTTTATATTTTCCTATAGTTTAATCAGTCTTACATTCCATTTTTTTTCTCCAGTAGGGTGACAAAGATTATCACTGGTATAAATGCCTTCCTTTATTTCACCTATTTTTTTTACATCTTTATTGGAGTATAATTGCTTAACAATGGTGTGTTAGTTTCTGCTTTATAACAAAATGAATCAGTTATACATATACATATGCTTCCATATCCCCTCCCTCTTGCGTCTCCCTCCCACCCTCCCTATCCCACCCCTCCAGGCGGTCACAAAGCACCGAGCTGATCTCCCTGTGCTATGTGGCTGATTCCCACTAGCTATCTACCTTACGTTTGGTAGTGTATATATGTCCATGCTTCTCTTTCACTTTGTCACAGCTTACCCTTCCCCCTCCCCATATCCTCAAGTCCATTCTCTAGTAGGTCTGTGTCTTTATTCCTGTCTTACACCTATGTTCTTCATGACATTTTTTTTCTTAAATTCCATATATATGTGTCAGGATACAGTATTTGTCTTTCTCTTTCTGACTTACTTCACTCTGTATGACAGACTCTAGGTCCATCCACCTCATTACAAATAGCTCAATTTCATTTCGTTTTATGGCTGAGTAATATTCCATTGTATATATGTGCCACATCTTCTTTATCCATTCATCCGATGATGGACACTTAGGTTGTTTCCATCTCCGGGCTATTGTAAGTAGAGCTGCTATGAACATTTTGGTACATGACTCTTTTTGAATTATGGTTTTCTCAGGGTATATGCCCAGGAGTGGGATTGCTGGGTCATATGGTAGTTCTATTTGTAGTTTTTTAAGGAACCTCCATACTGTTCTCCATAGTGGCTGTACCAATTCACATTCCCACCAGCAGTGCAAGAGTGTTCCCTTTTTTCCACACCCTCTCCAGCATTTATTGTTTCTAGATTTTTGAATGATGGCCATTCTGACTGGTGTGAGATGATATCTCATTGTAGTTTTGATTTGCATTTCTCTAAGGATTAAAGATGTTGAGCATCCTTTCATGTGTTTGTTGGTGGTCTGTATATCTTCTGTGGAGAAATGTCTATTTAGGTCTTCTGCCCATTTTTGGATTGGGTTGTTTGTTTTTTTGTTATTGAGCTGCATGAGCTGCTTATAAATTTTGGAGATTAATCCTTTGTCAGTTGCTTCATTTGCAAATACTTTCTCCCATTCTGAGGGTTGTCTTTTGGCTTGTTTATGGTTTCCTTTGCTGTGCAAAAGCTTTGAAGTTTCATTAGGTCCCATGTGTTTAACTTTGTCTTTATTTCCATTTCTCTAGGAGGTGGGTCCAAAAGGATCTTGCTGTCATTTATGTCATAGAGTGTTCTGCCTATGTTTTCCTCTAAGAGTTTGATAGTTTCTGGCCTTACATTTAAGTCTTTAATCCATTTTGAGCTTATTTTTGTGTATGGTGTTAGGGAATGATCTAATCTCAAACTTTTACATGTCCCTGTCCAGTTTTCCCAGCACCACTTATTGAAGAGGCTGTCCTTTCTCCACTGTACATTCCTGCCTCCTTTATCAAAGATAAGTTGGCCATATGTGCGTGGGTTTATCTCTGGGCTTTCTATCCTGATCCACTGATCTATCTTTCTGTTTTTATGCCAGTACCACACTGTCTTAATTACTGTAGCTTTGTAGTATAGTCTGAAGTCAGGGAGCCTGATTCCTCCAGCTCCATTTTTCGTTCTCAAGATTGCTTTGGCTATTCGGGGTCTTTTGTGTTTCCAAACAAATTTTGAAATTTTTTGTTCTAGTTCTGTGAAAAATGCCAGTGGTAGTTTGATAGGGATTGCATTGAATCTGTAGATTGCTTTGGGTAGTAGAGTCATTTTCACAATATTGATTCTTCCAATCCAGGAGCATGGTATATCTCTCCATCTATTTGTATCCTCTTTAATTTCTTTCATCAGTGTCTTATAATTTTCTGCATACAGGTCTTTTGTCTCCTTAGGTAGGTTTATTCCTAGATATTTTATTCTTTTTGTTGCAATGGTAAATGGGAGTGTTTTCTTGATTTCATTTTCAGATTTTTCATCATTAGTGTACCGGAATGCCAGAGATTTCTGTACATTAATTTTGTATCCTGGTACTTTACCAAATTCATTGATTAGCTCTAGTAGCTTTTCGGTAGCATCTTTAGGATTCTCTATGTATAGTATCATGTCATCTGCAAACAGTGACAGCTTTACTTCTTCTTTTCCAATTTGGATTCCTTTTATTTCCTTTTTTTCCTCTGATTGCTGTGGCTAAAACTTCCAAAACTATGTTGAATAAGAGTGGTGAGAGTGGGCAACCTTGTCTTGTTCCTGATCTTAGTGGAAATGGTTTCAGTTTTTCACCATTGAGGATGATGTTGGCTGTGGATTTGCCATATATGGCCTTTATTATGTTGAGGAAAGTTCCCTCTATGCCTACTTTCTGCAGAGTTTTTATCATAAATGGGTGTTGAATTTTGTCGAAAGCTTTCTCTGCATCTATTGAGATGATCATATGGTTTTTCTCCTTCAATTCATTTATATGGTGTATCACGTTGATTGATTTGCGTATATTGAAGAATCCTTGCATTCCTGGAATAAACCCCACTTGATCATGGTGTATGATCCTTTTAATGTGCTGTTGGATTCTGTTTGCTAGTATTTTGTTGAGGATTTTTGCATCTATGTTCATCAGTGATATTGGCCTGTAGTTTTTCTTTGTGACATCCTTGCCTGGTTTTGGTATCAAGGTGATGGTGGCCTCGTAGAATGAGTTTGGGAGTGTTCCTCCCTCTGCTATATTTTGGAAGAGTTTGAGAAGGATAGGTGTTAGCTCTTCTCTAAATGTTTGATAGAATTCGCCCGTGAAGCCATCTGGTCCTGGGCTTTTGTTTGTTGGAAGATTTTTAATCACAGTTTCAATTTCAGTGCTTGTGATTGGTCTATTCATATTTTCTATTTCTTCCTGATTCAGTCTTGGCAGGTCGTGCATTTTTAAGAATTTGTCCATTTCTTCCAGGTTGTCCATTTTATTGGCATAGAGTTGCTTGCAGTAATCTCTCACGATCTTTTGTATTTCTGCACTGTCAGTTGTTACTTCTCCTTTTTCATTTCTAATTCTATTGATTTGAGTCTTCTCCCTTTTTTTCTTGATGAGTCTGGCTAATGGTTTATCAATTTTGTTTATCTTCTCAAAGAACCGGCTTTTAGTTTTATTGATCTTTGCTATCGTTTCCTTCATTTCTTTTTCATTTATTTCTGATCTGATCTTTATGATTTCTTTCGTTCTGCTAACTTTGGGGTGTTTTTATTCTTCTTTCTCTAATTGCTTTAGATGCAAGGTTAGGTTGTTTTTTCTAGATGTTTCCTGTTTCTTAAGGTGGGATTGTATTGCTATAAACTTCCCTCTTAGAACTGCTTTTGCTGCATTCCATAGGTTTTGGGTCATCATGTCTCCATTGTCATTTGTCTCTAGGTATTTTTTAATTTCCTCTTTGATTTCTTCAGTGATCACTTGGTTATTAAGTAGTGTATTGTTTAGCCTCCATGTGTTTGTATTTTTTACAGATCTTTTCCTGTAATTGATATCCAGTCTCATAGCATTGTGGTCAGAAAAGATACTTGACACAATTTCAATTTTCTTAAATTTACCAAGGCTTGATTTGTGACCCAAGATATGATCTATCCTGGAGAATGTTCCAGGAGCACTTGAGAAAAATGTGTATTCTGTTGTTTTTGGATGGAATGTCCTATAAATATCAATTAAGTCCATCTTGTTTAATGTATCATTTAAAGCTTGTGTTTCCTTATTGATTTTCATTTTGGATGATCTGTCCATTGGTGAAAGTGGGGTGTTAATGTCCCCTACTATGAATGTGTTACTGTCGATTTCCCCTTTTATGGCTGTTAGTATTTGCCTTATGTATTGAGGTGCTCCTATGATTGGTGCATAAATATTTACAATTGTTATATCTTCTTCTTGGATTGAGCCCTTGATCATTATGTAGTGTCCTTCTTTGTCTCTTCTAGTAGTCTTTATTTTAAAGTCTATTTTGTCTGATATGAGAATTGCTACTCCAGCTTTCTTTTGGTTTCCATTTGCATGGAATATCTTTTTCCATCCCCTTACTTTCAGTCTGTATGTGTCTCTAGGTCTGAAGTGGGTCTCTTGTAGACAGCATATATATGGGTCTTGTTTTTGTATCCATTCAGCCAGTCTGTGTCTTTTGGTGGGAGCATTTAGTCCATTTACATTTAAGGTAATTATCGATATGTATGTTCCTATTCCCATTTTCTTAATTGTTTTGGGTTCGTTATTGTAGGTCTTTTCCTTCTCTTGTGTTTCTTGCCTAGAGAAGTTCCTTTAGCATTTGTTGTAAAGCTGGTTTGGTGGTGCTGAACTCTCTCAGCTTTTGCTTGTCTGTAAACGTTTTAATTTCTCCATCAAATCTGAATGAGATCCTTGCTGGGTAGGGTAATCTTGGTTGCAGGTTTTTCTCCTTCATCTCTTTAAATATGTCCTGCCAGTCCCTTCTGACTTGCAGAGTTTCTGCTGCAAGATCAGCTGTTAACCTTATGGGGATTCCCTTGTGTGTTATTTGTTGTTTTTCCCTTGCTGCTTTTAATATGTTTTCTTTGTATTTAATTTTTGACAGTTTGATTAATATGTGTCTTGGCATATTTCTCCTTGGATTTATCCTGTGTGGGACTCTCTGTGCCTCCTGGACTTGACTATTTCCTTTCCCAAATTAAGGAAGTTTTCAACTATAATCTCTTCAAATATTTTCTCAGTCCCTTTCTTTTTCTCTTCTTCTTCTGGAACCCCTATAATTCTAATGTTGGTGCGATTAATGTTGTCCCAGAGGTCTCTGACACTGTCCTCAGTTCTTTTCATTCTTTTTTCTTTCTTCTGCTCTGCAGTAGTTATTTCCACTATTTTATCTTCCACGTCACTTATCCGTTCTTCTGCCTCAGTTATTCTGCTATTGATCCCATCTAGAGTATTTTTCATTTCATTTATTGTGTTTTTAATCGTTGTTTGATTCATCTTTAGTTCTTCTGGGTCCTTGTTAACTGTTTCTTGCATTTTGTCTATTCTATTTCCAAGATTTTGGATCACCTTTACTATCATTATTCTGAATTCTTTTTCAGGTAGACTGCCCATTTCCTCTTCATTTGTTAGGTCTGGTGGGTTTTTATCTTGCTCCTTCTCCTGCTGTGTGTTTCTCTGTCTTCTCATTTTGCTTATCTTAGTGTTTGGGGTCTCCTTTTTGCAGGCTGCAGGTTCGTAGTTCCCGTTGTTTTTGGGTTCTGTCCCCAGTGGCTAAGGTTGTTTCAGTGGGTTGTGTAGGCTTCCTGGTGGAGGGGACTAGTGCCTGTGTTCTGGTGGATGAGGCTGTATCTTGTCTTTCTGGTGGGCAGGTCCACGTCTGGTGGTGTGTTTTGGGGTGTCTGTGGACTTTTTATGATTTTAGGCAGCCTCTCTGCTAATGGGTGGCATTGTATTCCTGTCTTGCTAGTTGTTTGGCATAGGGTGTCCAGCACTGTAGCTTGCTGGTTGTTGAGTGAAGCTGGGTGCTGGTGTTGAGATGGAGATCTCTGGAAGGTTTTCGCCGTTTGATATTATGTGGAGCTGGGAGGTCTCTTGTGGACCAGTGTCCTGAAGTTGGCTCTCCCACCTCAGAGGCACAGCCCTGATGCCTGGCTGGAGCTCCAAAAGCCTTTCATCCACACGGCTCAGAATAAAAGGGAGAAAAAGTAGAAAGAAAGGAAGAAAGCAAGAAAGCAAGCAAGCAAGCAAGAAAGAAAGGAGAGAGGGAGGGAGGAAGGAAGGAGGGAAAGAAGGAAAGAAGGATAGAAAGAAGATAAAATAAAATAAAATAAAGGTAAAATAAAATAAAGTTATTAAAATAAAAAATAATTATAAGAAAAAAAATATTTAAGAAAAAAAAAACGGATGGATAGAACCCTAGGACAAATGGTGGAAGCAAAGCTATACAGACAAAATCTCACACAGAAGCATACATATACACACTCACAAAAAGAGGAAAAGGGGAAAAAATCATAGGTCTTGCTCTCAAAGTCCACCTCCTCAATCTGGGATGATTCGTTGTCTATTCATGTATTCCACAGATGCAGGGTACATCAAGTTGATTGTGGAGCTTTAATCCGCTGCTTCTGAGGCTGCTGGGAGAGATTTCCTTTTCTCTTCTTTGTTCTCACAGCTCCCGGGGCTCAGCTTTGGATTTGGCCCCGCCTCTGCGTGTAGGTCGCTGGAGGGCGTCTGTTCTTCGCTCAGACAGGACGGGCTTAAAGGAGCAGCTGCTGTGGGGGCTCTGGCTCACTCAGGCCGGGGGGAGGGAGGGGTACGGAGTGCGGGGCGAGCCTGCGACGGAAGAGGCCGGCGTGACGTTGCACCAGCCTGAGGCCGCCGTGCGTTCTCCCGGGTAAGTTGTCCCTGGATCACGGGACCCTGGCAGTGGCGGGCGGCACAGGCTCCCGGGAAGGGAGGTGTGGAGAGTGACCTGTGCTCGCACACAGGCTTCTTGGTGGCGGCAGCAGCAGCCTTAGCGTCTCATGCCCGTCTTTGGGGTCCGCGCTGATAGCCGCGGCTCGCGCCCGTTTCTGGAGCTCCTTTAAGCGGCGCTCTTAATCCCCTCTCCTCGTGCACCAGGAAACAAAGAGGGAAGAAAAAGTCTCTTGCCTCTTCGGCAGCTCCAGACTTTTTCCCCGACTCCCTCCCGGCTGGCCGTGGCGCACTAGCCCCCCTGCAGGCCGTGTTCAAGCCGCCAGCCCCAGTCCTCTCCCTGCGCTCCAACCGTAGCCCGAGCCGCAACTCCCAGCCCCCGCCCGTCCTGGTGGGTGAGCAGACAAGCCTCTCGGGCTGGTGAGTGCCGGTCGGCACCGATCCTCTGTGCGGGAATCTCTCCGCTTTGCCTTCCGCACCCCTGTTGCTGTGCTCTCCTCCGCGGCTCCGAAGCTTTCCCCCTCCGCCACCCGCCGTCTCCGCCCGCGAAGGGGCTTCTAGTGTGTGGAAACCTTTCCTCCTTCACGACTCCCTCCCACTGGTGCAGGTCCCGTCCCTATCCTTTTGTCTCTGTTTATTCTTTTTTCTTTTGCCCTACCCAGGTACGTGGGGACTTTCTTGCCTTTGGGGAGGTCTGAGGTCTTCTGCCAGCGTTCAGTAGGTGTTCTGTAGGAGTTGTTCCACGTGTAGATGTATTTCTGGTGTATCTGTGGGGAGGAAGGTGATCTCCGCATCTTACTCTTCTGCCATCTTCGCCTCATCCCTAGTTTAAGTTTTTCGAAGTAAGAAAATGTGTTGTTGATTCTGTTTAATTATGTGTATCATTATTTGCTTTGCTAGAAAATGCGTTTTTCATTCTTTTCGCTATGGAAATACATATATATATATATTTACTTACATTCTTAAAAATTCTTAAAATTACTTGCCATTATGGGAACACATGACTGCTTTATTAGGTCTCATGACTGCAATGACAATTAGCTTAAGTTGTTGAATTCAAGGCCTCAGAGAAATACCTAAAACCAAATTATGCTAGTAGCCAGGTTCCAAAAAAGACTAATGCCTCCTTTTCTGTTTCTCTTTTCTTCTGAATTCAAGAACTGCTTTGTGTGGTAACGAATCCTGAGTGTATTCCCTGAGGATGAAAGTATATTCTCTTTTAAGATTCTAGGTCAGAAAGAGGTTCAAGAGAGCTCCCAAACAGAAGATTCCCCAGGTATTTGCCTGTTAGCCCAAAAGCAATGAAGGCATTGAGCTGTAAGAGGAAGGAAAGCAAGAAGGTGTCCACTTACTAATCTTTAAAATTTGTAGCCTTACTCTTAGAGTATTTTTATGCTGAAACTCTTAGTAATCCTTCTTCCTTGTCTTTTTTTTTGCGGTATGCGGGCCTCTCACTGTTGTGGCCTCTCCCGTTGCGGAGCACAGGCTCCGGACGCGCAGGCTCAGCAACCATGGCTCATGGGCCCAGCCCCTTCGCGGCATGTGGGATCTTCCCGGACCGGGGCACGAACCTGTGTCCCCTGCATCAGCAGGCAGACTCTCAACCACTGCGCCACCAGGGAAGCCCCCTTGTCTTTTTTTTTTAAGTAATCCTTCTTCAACAATGTTCTCTTTAATACAACCAACACATACAACCTCTTAAGATGGTGGGAAAAATACATTGTTTTCCTTTAGTGTGAAGTTCTTTGGCCATAGAGTCTATACAGGACTGTATCTGTATATGTTAGGATAACTGCTAGTTATAGAAACCTCCAAAACAGTGTTTCTAGTGAGACCAGATGGAGAACTGCCTGGCTCAGTGAAATCAGCCCACAGAGTTGCAAAAGGTAATAAAATAGTTGTGTTAAGATGTGAAAATTTGGGGTCGTTCGTTATACAGCAAAAGCTAACTGAGACAGGTGGTTTCTAACACTGTGCTAGAACTTGAAGAAGGACCCCCCCAACCCCAGCCCCCACCTCTTCAGTGACCAAGGAGATTTGAGAGCATAGTTTGGCTTAGATTAAAGGAAAATAGAGGGGAGACCTTGAAGTGAAGGACAGTGCCCCAGTAATCCAGGTTACAGGAAGAGATATTGAACCAGAAGTGAAATAGGGAGGCCTGCAATTATGTTATGTATGGGGGAGAAAATAAATGCACAAAGATGAGTTAAATTGAATAATAATATTTCATGTTTCTGTAATATCTGTAGCAGAGACTTCTAGTTGCCTACCCTATATCCATTCTCACCTTTTTCCTAACTAGTATAACCATATATATGGGGGGAATGCAGTGTGCTCAGCTAAAAGGCTGTATTTCCCAACCTCCCTTTCAGATGGGGGAGCCCACTGAAGTCATTGGTGGGGCTTCCAGGAAGGATCATTGAAGAAGGCTCTCGGTTAGTAGCCCCTTTTGCCATTTCTCTTCCTCCTTCCTGCCTGCAATGTGGCTGTGAAGGCAGGAGCTCTGGGAGCTGCCTTGTGACCATGAGGGCAAGGGCCACAACTTATGGAGGAGTACATAGCTTGAGGAAGCCTGGGTCCCTGATGACATGGTGGCATGTCTACCCCATCCCATACTGGTCACTGCTTGACATTAAGTAAGACAAAAATAAACCTCTCTTGGCCTATCTAGGATTTCGAACGAAACACAATCCAAAGTCAGGTGACCACTCTTCCCTGACCACTGGTGGGCTCCCCTGCCATTTCTACCACAAGACCACAGTGTTTGGGATTAACTTCTTGGACCTTAAATGCCAACATATTATTTTGAATTCCAGTCAATGGCCAATAGCATCATGGACCTCCAGCCTGAAGTAGCATGGAATCATACTTGGGTTCCTTTGGGGAAACTAAGGTCAGATAATTCAGCCATGACTCCCATAAATGTTGACCCTGGCCATCACCCAGCATGCAGCTGCCCCTTGTCATCCATCCTCTCCCACTCTCTCATCCCCTCACTGTTATGGGCTCCCTCCTCTGGACACTAACTCCCACCGTTTCTGCCCCCTCCCCATCACACATACTCCACTGTCTGGTAAACAGAGTCCATCTCTCAACCTTAGCTGAACTGAGCTCTCCCGGGGCCACCGCTCCCCCTGCATCCAGATCACATGAAGCTGCTCATCCTCCCCCACTGCACTCTTTTCAGGGGCTGGAGTTGAGGGCAGCATCCTCATTGCTCCAACTCTTGTCCACAGTCTCTTCTTTCTCTACTTGCACGTAAAGGCCACTGTTCCTTGAAGGTGCAGTTAAATAACTCTTTGGCCCGCCATCCTTCTAGCCATAGCCATCAACCATCGTGGTGACATCTATCCAAATGACCCATTCAGAACCTGCCCTCACGGTTCTTTGACCTCCTCTATTCCAGTAACCGTCTTCTCCTCCTCAGTCTCTTCCCTGTGGCCCCCCTTGAACTTGATCATCACCTCTGAACTCTTGAACTCCAGCATCAAACTCTCCTGATTGACCTGGCTTTCTCTTCTTAATCTCCCCATGCTTATCCTTTGACCTTTTTAAAATGAAACCCCCATTCCCTTGACATTTCCATTTTCTCCCCATCTCTTGGTTTCTTCCTTGTTTGACTCTCCTCTCTAATAAAACACAACCTAGACCCCAAGGCCCACCATATCTTCAAAGACTCCCTTGCCACTGCCTCCCCAAGGCCAGTGCTCTGGTGTCTTTCTGCCACAGACGCCAGGCAGAGCCCCAGTCTGGATCAAGCCAACTGCTTTCTTTTCTCCATCTTGTCTCCAGGCTGTGAAGCACAGTGAGAGAAAAGGAGAGACTGCGCAGACTGGGTCTGTGACAAAACCAGGATCTTCAACCTCCCACAGGCCCTGAGTGCTGCCCAAATTTCTTACCACCGACTGGTGCTGCCTGTCTGCTGTATAGACTAGATTACCTTCATCAGGATCTACCACGACCTCCAGCCTCATGAGTGTATATAAACATTGAAATAACAGTGGCGTGAACCCCATTTTTGCCTCCTCAGGAGGCTGAATGTCAGCGGCTGCCCAAAGCACTGAGTTAAAGATTTTGAGACCACATCTGGGCCTCTGTCCTAAGCAAGGAAGGGTACTGAATGACCCCTTCTTCTCGGGCACTTGATGCCTCCCTAAAATTGCACTGATTCCTAATGTGGCCTGATGTAGCCTATATTTTTGGTACTTTTCTTTTTTTCTTAGGCACGGAATACTGGTGGGATGACTCTGGAATACTTTTACCTGAAGATGTTTACAGATGTCAAGAACTGTTCCCCTACTTGCAAGCTAACAAGTTGGCTTGTCACAGTTTCATAGATGTCAGTAGAAAACACGAGACTCCTGGGTCAGAGGTGGACTTTATTACCCACGGGACAACAGGTAGCATGGGCCTCAGGGTCACACCACTGCCCCTTGTCCCCCACCCCGAGTCTCAGAGGGGGTGGGACAATGCAGAGGCGGGTCCAGGTGGATGCCGGGTACACAGTGAGTTTGTGCCACAGTGAGGAACTCTGAGTTGAGGAAAGCCCCAATCTTATAAGGGGACCAATAACCAACCTGCCCAAACATTGCCCCAGAAGGAGATGATATTGTTATCTTTGTCAGGAAACAAATTTGCTCTTGAGAAATAAGATACTATCTGTATATTCTCCGAGGCTCTACCAACACCCTTGATAAGACAGTATAGAACAAAAGCTGCCAATGCCTTTGTGCAGACGATAGGTGGAAACACAAGAGGCCCATGGAGAATGGCCTCCCAACATCCGACTCTTATTACCTTTCAGGGATCAGTGAGATGAGGTGATGGCAGTGAGAAAGACTGGGTAGTAAGGTTGGCTGCTTATAAATGTATAGCTTTGCAGATAACCTTCTCACCTTTGATACTACTGCTTTCTTTTTCAGGACAGCTGTTTAAATCTTGTTCCAATCAGACCATAAGATATCAGGTAAATTGGTTTCTGCAAAATAAACATAGAGTAAAATCATTCTACATTGTGACAGAGAACTATCAAAATTTTATTTTTTAGTTTTTTAATTTTATTTTACATTGGTGTATAGTTGATTTACAATGTTGTGTTAGTTTCAGGTGTACAGCAAAGTGGTTCAGTTATACATACACATATATCCATTCTTTTTCAGATTCTTTTCCCATATAGGTTATGACAGAATATTGAGTAGAGTTCCTTGTGCTATACAGTAGGTCCTTGTTGATTATCTATTTTATGTATAGTAGTGTGCATATGTTAATCCCAAACTCCTAATTTATCCCTCCCCCTCCCCCTGCCTTTCTCCTTTGGTAACCATAAGTTTGTTTTCAAAGTCTGTCAGTCTGTTTCTGTTTTGTGAATAAGTTCATTTATATCATCTTTTTAGATTCCACATGTAAGTGATATCATATGATATTTATCTTTCTCTGTCTGACTTACTTCACTTAGTATGATAATCTCTAGGTCCATCCATGTTGCTGCAAATGGCATCCAGAAGTTTTAGAATATGTTATAATTTGATAACTTTCCTCCAGTAGTGGTTATTTGTTTTTGAATCAAGTATTCTTGCCTTTTAGAACATTTAAGAAATCTGACAGGGGCCAATTGGATAATGACCATTTAACATCATTTCAAGTAAATGCAGTTCTTTTGGTAGGTGGAGTGCTATCACACTGACAATCCAAATCACTAATAGTTTCTCCCCTAGCAAGAATGAGGGGCAGGGGTAGTGGCTAGACATATGTTTCCCTTTTAAAAACTGGCCTTTATAGAGAAATGCCCCTAACCACGTTTGCCTGTAGACTTTTTTCAAACTCCTTTAACAGGCTTGAGGCCCTTCAAGGAGGCTTAGACCGGGTCAACATTTAAAAGGCCATTGTAAATGAATTCGACCTTTTTTTTTTTTTTCTCTTCCAGTCAGTAAAACAGTGACTGCAAATGCCAAATAGCTGTGTTCTGTGTCCATTCAAAGCATCATCCTGGCGCTGTGTGGATGCAGCTTCATTCTGTTTGGCCAGGGAATGGCAAGGCAACAAACAATTTGGGATTCCTGTAAATGTGTACAAATCAGGGTCCTTTTTTTTTTCTCTGGAGAATGGAGTTGTAGATTGGAGTAGTTACTTATGACCTCTGGGGAACTCTTACATCTTTAAACGTCCTGTCCTGCTTCATAAAAATTCTATCCTTAGCATACATGTGAAAAGATTCTGTACAACAGTTTATAAACAGACTTAGAGTCAGTAGTAAGGGGCGGTGAGAGTCTGGCCTGGAGCTGAGAAGGGCTGCCCCAAAGTGGGTTTAGGATAAAAAGTTTACATATGCATATATTTTTTAACATCCGTATTGGAGTATAATTGTTTTACATTGTTGTGTTAGTTTCTGCTGCGTAACAAAGTGAATCAGCTATACGTATACATATATCCCCATATCCCCTCCCTCTTGTGTCTCTTTCCCACCCTCCCTATCCCACCCCTCTAGGTGGTGGCAAATGACGTATCACCTCACACCGGTCAGAATGGCCATCATCAAAAATCTACAAACAATATATGCTGGAGAGGGTGTGGAGAAAAGGGAACCCTCTTGCAGTGTTGGGGGGAATGTAAATTGATACAGCCACTATGGAGAACAATATGGAGGTTCCTTAAAAAACTGATAATAGAACTACCGTACGACCCAGCAGTCCCACTACTGGACACACGTATGCATATTTTTGACAAAAACTTGTCCTATGTATATCTCTAACCAGTTTGGGAATGTTATAGAAATTGTTTTCCATTTCTAGGTTGTGGTTTTGTTTGTTATGGTTTCTCCCACCCTGTGGCCACTTTCTAGAGCATGATGAGTGCTGGATTCAATGAAATTAGGTAAGAACTAATTACCCTTTCCTTCTCAGTAATTTCTTTGAGAGCCTATATATGTATTTCACTGACAGTGTTGCTCAAAACACATTTGAAAGTGCCTTTTTCAGGTACAAAAATGATACAGAAGATTTGGTATGTCGATTTATGGTCATGTGTCATTTATGACCGAAAACAGCACATATTACCAACCCAGAATTCCAGTCCTAGGTATATACTCAATAGAAATGCATCGTGGCACTTTCTGTAATAATCACAGTGGAACAACTCAAATATCCATACTGTCCCTTGTGAGCAGAATGGATAAATAAACTGGTATATTTATTCAATGAAATATTACCAAGAAATGAGAATGAACAAACTAATGCTACTTACAGCAACACAGATGAATTTTTAAAATGTGGCATTGATGAAAAGAAGCCAGGGAATTCGCTGGCAGTCCAGGGGTTAGGACTCCACGCTCTCACTGCTGAGGGCCCGGGTTCAATCCCTGGTTGGGGAACTAAGATCCCACAAGCCTCGCAGAGCGGCCAAAAAATTAAAAAAAAAAAAAAAAAGCCAGAAAGTACATACTGTACGGTTCCACTTATATAAGTTTTTTCCCCCCTTCACTTACAAAAGTTTTGAGATCAGGGGCAATAACTCTATGATGGAGAAGTTTGGACTGTGTTTACCCTTGGAGAGGATGCTGCCAGGGAATGCAAGGGGGGGGACTTTTGGGGGAGTGGTCATTGTTTCTTGATGCTTTTTAAAGGGACATGTTCACTCTGTGAAAACCTTTGAGCAGCACACTTATGATTTCTGCCCTGACTTTTCTATATATGTGTTAGACTTCAATAGAAAATTTACTTTAAAAAGTAGAAGTATCACCCCCCCTTTAAGATGAACCTCATCTATGTGACTTGGTGCCAGTTGACCGGGGACACCTGGAGTGAATTCGTCTCTTAACACCAGGCGGGTTGTGACTGAAGGCAAATGGCCCTGGGGTCTTGAGGAGTCATTCAGCAGGAGCTAAGGCCTGAGGGTTTCCTTTCCTGCTGCTCAGGAGCCTGGAACACACGCTCACCTTCCCCACATCTGTTGCTCTTTCTGCACAGTGATAAAAGTTTCTGCGTCCCCTTTCCTATCCCTGTTACTGTCCTTTTAAAAATATTTTTTCTCCTGAGTTTGAGCTGCACGCACACAGCTCCCCCGCTGAAAGGGAAACGCTTTCTCCTTGCCTCATTCGGTTTCCAGACCCTCTCTCAGAGTTCCAGCAGTACCCCCTCCTGGCAATTTACGTGCATGTGTGTGGCTGCCAGCAGGCAAGCAGCAAAGAGGGCTGTCTTCAGCATCTCCTGCTTCATCTTGGCTCCGTTTCTCTTCTCCTCAGTTTCTTGTGAACTCATGCTTCTTCTGGGTACCGAGAACCTTCCAATCAGTCACCCGTGAGATCCTGAAGAATCTAATCAACCAGACCTCTCATTCTCTCCCAGTTCACCCCTCTCAACATTTACTTGTTCAGGTCCCATTCTGCTGATCTCTGACAAGTAAAGAGAAACGACCCTTATAAGAAAACTCAGGTGTAAGGAGAAAAGAGCTGGCAGTGTAACCTTCCCTAAGTAATATTTACTCTTTTGTAATAGCAGCTTCCAATGCCTTCATACAAAGGAACAAGTAAGAAGGCAATTTCAGCACCGTGTGAGATCAGGAATTCTCTTCCGATGACTCAGCTCACACAGCTGCATCAAGACGGGCTGAGTCAGTGTTTGCTTGTAGCAAGCAACAGAAACAGACCTCCACTAACCTACAGCAAAGGGAAATTACAGTAAGGAAACAGGGGTGTGCAGGTGGATGGAAAGATCAGAAATCCAGCCTTGGAAATGAACTACAGGGTTAGAAGCAGAATAATGGGGAAAAGCCATTGCTGATCAGGAAGCCACCACTGCAGGAATAAGCTCTTACTATGTTAGTCTCCACATTACTGTGCTTGAAATTCACATTCCAGGGAGGGGTGTGCAATCACCCGCCTTGGGTCATGTAGCTGCCCCCTGGCTAGGGCAGAGCGGGGCACCTGATGGGCTGTTCTGAAGGTGGGCTGAAAGCCAGGTGGCCAAAACCCACCAAAGTCCACCACGTAGACCCCGTCACATAAAAGCTGGTATTGAGTACATGTAATTGGCCCAGCCAACATACCAAACTAAGTGATTTATTCTTGTCATAACTAAGGAGTTGACACCTTCATTCTCTTCAGCAGCTAGAAAACTAGGTGGTGTTTGGGTCAGGTTTGAAATGAATAGTAACTAGCAAAAATAGTATTGTATGCGCCAAATCATGTGGCAACTACAAGCGTTAGGTTGTTATGGGGGAAAATGAGGCTGAAATGGAAAAAATGCTTCTCTTGGGCACCATAAATCAGAATGATACACTTCTGGCCAAATGTGTCTCCCACTGAAGACTTAGAAGAGCTGGGATGAGCATGATTCCCCTTTATATTGTCGTTTCTGATGAATGGTCCCTTCTGGCGCACGCCCAGGTCATGTTGGGAAAGGGGGGCTGTGGATGGTGTGTACAGTGGTGAGTCCATGAGAGTAAGCCTTGAGGCTACAGGGTGCGAGCACGAAAGACAAAAGAAGCAGCACAGGCCAGTGGTTTTTCGTTCAGTGCTCACATCTTGCTCCTCGGATGAACTGCTGTTACAAAACGACCTCCTTTTAAAAGACAAACCTGAGAACCAAAATGCGGTGAGGCATTTCATGGAGCAGTCCACATCCCTGGCAGACGCATTCCTGCTGGTACCAAGCCACTCGGACAGAGTGAAATCCCAGCGGGTGGGCTTTGGTTCAGATTTGTTAACCACAATGTGGGAGGCAACTGAGTAGACAGGCTGAGGTGTTTGAGTTGGCATCCTTTCATCCCATCTCTTTTTGTACTTTTTCCTCCATTTTTCTGATTACATGGAATTTTGAAGCATCCCCAGTAACAAACTAGTATAAATATTGCTTTACTGCCTCTGAATTTCCGTCGTATGATATGTGCCACCAACTGATGGAAGCCAGGCTTCCTTCATTCTCTACCAACCTGTTGCCATAAATCTAGGGTACAGTAACTTACATTCTAGAGAAATGGAAAAATGGGCAAATGGTGTGGGAAAGGAGAACAAGAGGTATGGAAACGAGCTAAAGATTACTCTGAGGGGCTTCCCTGGGGGTGCAGTGGTTGAAAATCCGCCTGCCAATGCAGGGGACACGGGTTTGAATCCTGGTCCGGGAAGATCCCACATGCCGTGGAGCAACTAAGCCCGAGCACCACAACTACTGAGCCTGCGCTCTAGAGCCCACGAGCTACAACTACTGAAGCCCGTGTGCCACAACTACTGAAGCCCGCGTGCCTAGAGCCCGTGCTCTGCAGCAAGAGAAGCCACCGCAATGAGAAGCCCGCGCACCACAACGAAGAGTAGCCCCCGCTCGCGGCAACTAGAGAAAGCCCGCTCGTAGCAATGAAGACCCAACGCAGCCAAAAATAAATAAATTTATAAAACAACAAAAAAGATTACTCTGGGTACAAGAGGATGTTAAATGGGACTTTTCCTGACTTGGAGTTTCACCCAAATCTGAGCCAAGTGTTAAGTGCCCACTGGGTACTTTTATAGAGAGACATGCTAGACCATCTTCACACTGCTAAGTGGGGAGCCCAACACTATGTCAGGCACCCATGGCCTGTCACCCCTTTCAGCTGATGTACAGGAGAAGGCAAAATTGGAAGATGGCCTTTAGAATTCTAGAAGCTTCCTCCCACCTTCCCAGCAAGTGGGGGGGAACTTGAGAGAACCACTCAGAGAAATTGACAGGTGATCCAGAATTGAATTGAAAGGGACAAGAAATGGTGCATGACTCGCCCAAAAAAACTCAACAGTTGAGCCAGCTGGGACTGCTTAAGTCTAGTATGACTGCAGAGGGAGCGGCCTCTGCCTCCAGGGCTTGGTCGGGGCAGAGCTGCTGGGACTTTGCCAAGGGCTAAGTGCACATCAAGCAAGTAGCTGGGTTGTTCTGGAAGGACCTCGCCCAAGAGGCCTGTCTGCAGGTGAGCTGACCCAACAGAAAAAGGCTGGGTGGGACGTGCCACCAAATGCAGGAGCTGGTGGTCAACCAGTGTATCATCTGAACCAGAGAATGGGTAAGAAGGGGCCCCCCAGCAAGGGGGGGGTCTCCAAAATATCCCCAAAGTGAGCGCACAAAAAGAACAAAACAGGCAGCCTTTGGATATCAGCACACAGAGCTCCAATACTAGGTAGCAACATCATTAACTGAATTCGTTTCCTGTGGCTGCCATAAACTGGGTGGCTTAAAACAACAGAAATGTATTCTCCCACAGTTCTGGAGCCACAAGTTCAACCTCAAAGTGTTGGCAGGACCATGCTCCTCCCAAAAGCTCTGGGGAGAATGCGTCCTTGCTTCTTCCAGCTTCTGGTGGCTCTAGGAGTCCCTTGGCTTGTGGCTGCATCACCCTGATGTCCACCTTAATCTTTACGTGGCTTCTCCTCTGTCTCTGTGTCTTCTCCTCTTCTGTCTCTTCTAAGGACACTTGTCATTGAGTTTAGGGCCCACCCAGGTACTCCGGGATGATCTTACTCAAGATCTTTAACTTAATTATACCTACAAAGACCCTTTTTTCGAATAAGGTCACATTCACAGGTTCCAGGGTTAGGAAGTGGACGTATCTATCTTGGGGGGTGGGGGGACCATTCAATTCACAATACTAATCAAATAAGACCTTTTTACCACTCCTTCCTCCTCCTGCCCTCACCTGGGGAGACCAGAAAATAGCGCAGGAAGCAGAGACAGGGTACAGTAAGGAGAGTGAAGAAATTAATCCACGTGTCTTTCCCTTTGCTGGGCCACAGTGTTACAGATCACACCTGAGCTGAGCGAGGGTCAACACTTTGAATTGGTTGAGTAATAGAAGTTCTGATATTAGATTAGAATGGATTTAACAACCTAAAAATAAGATTGTTTCTTTATGCCTGAAAGTGACTGGGAAAGCTGTGCGGAGGCAGGGGAAGGGGAATTGGATGAAGGTAGTCAAAAGATACAAACTTCCAGTTATAAGATAAACAAGTAATAGGGATGTAATGTACAATATTATAAAGATAATTAACAACCGCTGTATGTTAATATGAAAGTTGTTAAGAGTAAATCCTGAGAGTTCTCATCACAAGGAAAACATTTTTATTCTTTTATTTTGTATTTATATAAGATGATGTTCACTAAACTTATTGTGGTAATCATTTCATGATGTAAGTCAAATCATTATGCTTTGCATCTTAAACTTATACAGTGCTGTATCTCAGTTATATCTCAGTAAAACTGGAAGGAAAAAGAAAAGAAAAGCTGTGGGATTTGCTCAAGCCTCAAGCTCCAGCCCTAGAGCAGCCGAGGGGCAGGAGAGAGCCAACAGAGCTTGTTTCAAGGCAATGGTGAGAAAAAATTAAAAGTTTCTTCTTTCTTACACCCTACAGAGCCCGGCCTGTTCAATAAAGTAGATTAATAGGTGTCTCACTTTGTTCTTGTGATAGAAGCAATTTTGTAGCAAAAGCCTTTTGAAACTAGTCTCTGAGGTTACATCCAGGATAAACTTGCAATGTTTCAACAGTTTTTAAAATGGAGTCGCTGCTGCTGCTTTACTAATTGCAGCTTTAGTCTTGGTCCTGTCTTCCCTTCTTCTAGGTAAGGTTTATTACATTGCTCAGTCATAGAATCACCCTGCTTCCTGACAGCATCCAATCCAGAGTAAAACCCTGCTTCCTTTAACCTCCCCCCAAGTTACCCTCCAGTATGGGGTCAGCAAAGAAGGCTGCCACTTTCTCTAGTTCTACCAACGCTTTGTCTTTATTGGACCCTTGCAGGTAAAGAATGTATACAGGTGGGAAGTGCAGGATGCAAGGCTACTTAATGAATGTTTTCTACTTTTCTATTTTCATATCAGCTGATGTATGCCAAAGGTGCAGTAGGTACTTCTTGAGTTAATTACTGCGTTAAGTAAATAGATAATGCACAGTTTTGTCCAAAGTTTTGTCAACATTTAGTTGAGCGCTGTCTTGACTGGTAGCAGAAAGGGTAGGTTGCAGAGTAGTTCAACACACTTCGATGCTCAAAAGCAATAGTAGGGCTAGCTTCTTTCAATTCAGGGCCCGGTGCGGACCGTCGGCCCCAGACCACAGGACCCCATACTGGGAGCTGCGGAGATGGCGGGGTGTGGCGGGGATGGGGGGTTGTGGGGTGGTGGGATGGGGTGGTGGGTGGGGGGGATGGGTGGTGCCGCGGGCTCCGCCCCGGGCCCCCGCCCCCCGGGCCCCCGCCCCCCCGGGCCGCCGATCGCTCTGCGCAGGCGCCATTTCCCTAGCACGCATGCGCTGGGTCCCGGGCAGAGTTCTCAAGCCTGCGGGCTTGGATTGGTTGAGCTTTCGTAGTCCCGCCCGGGGACCGGAAGTTCTATCTGGACGCCGAGGCTTCCTGGGCTTCGCTTCTGCTTCTCGGTGAGCTATTCTTTGTGTTCGCCGGCGTCTCTGTCACTGCAGTCGGGTGAGTCCTTGTTCCCAGTGGAAGCCCACCCCTGCTTGGGTAGGTTTTCGGTGTGCCCAGGGCCGGTAGGCCGGAACGTGCCCTCGCCCTCACCTCTCCTCCAGCCGAGATCTCCCGGGTGGGCCGCTCCCTCGGCGCCGCCTCTGCCTGTGTGCTGGGTGCCAGGCTGTCACCCTTGGACGGCTTGCAGCAGGCTTTGCTTGTCGCTCCACCCCACCCACTGGTACCCGAACCCGGGCCAGAGTGGGCCCTTGTGCAGGTCCCTTCCCCTCGCTGCACCTTTGCTAGGGGTCGTCGTAAGGCAAAAGGGCCCTAGAGCCGTACTGCGTGACTTCAGAAACTGCGATGCCTCTACCAACATTTGGCATCATTTCTCTCCACAGAGGAAGGGGCTCCCTGTGTAGCCGGAGAGATGTATGTGGGTTACGACTAGATATTTAAATTTTCTCTTTAGATCTTAGATCTAAAGATCTAAACAGATCTAGGTTATTGCTGATTTGTTACCACCTTTTGGAAATTTCTCTTTGATCTTTCATCAGGTTTTAGGGCAGATGTGTGCACTTTGTCCATCTATCCGTAATGTCAGTTAATATTTACAAGGTTTTGTATGCATTCAGTCAACAGATATTTAGGGCCTACTGTTGTTGGCACTGTATAAACTGTTTTTAATATGTATCGGGAAGCTAGGGGTGTAGGTGTGTATGTCAGCATTATCTGTACTAGCATATGCTCTAGAACTGTGTTGTCCAATATAGTAGCCGCTAGCTACATAAAGCTGTTGAGTACCTGAAATGTGCCTAGTCCGAATTGAGATGTGCATTAAGTGTAAAACAGCGAATTTTGGAGAATTAGTATGAAGAAGACAATGTAAACTATCCCAATTTTTTTTATATCCCTCAACGTGTTGAAACAGCAATATTTGGGATACACTGGGTTAAATAAAATGTATTCTTAATTTCACCTGTTTAAGTTTTTTTACGTGGCCACTAGAAATTTTACATTATATCTTTGGCTTGCATTATATTGCTATTGGACAGCACTGCCCTAGAAAGGGGTCAGCAGACTATGGCCTGCAGCCAAATCCAGCCTTCCTGTCTTTGAAAAAGAGATCTATGGGAGCGAAGCCACATCCATTCATTTCTGTATTGTCTGTGGCTGCTGTTCCTGCTACAAAAACAGCAGAGCTGAGTAGTCCACACAGAGGCTGCATGGCCTGCAAAGGCCAGAGTATTTACTATCTGGCCTTTTATAGAAAAAGTTTGCCGACACCCTGCTCTAGAACAATGTCCGGTATGGTAGAGACAAGTGAACCTTTTCATTGTAGTCCTGTGTAATTGTCAGTTAGGCTTAGTGTGTGACATAGTTCTAAGGACTTTACAAGGACTCTCTCGTTTAATTCTCATATTAATTCTAGGATGTTGGATTCCCGCCCCCCACATACTTGACACCCCCTACCTACTTCTGGGAACTGTACCTTCTAGACCCTCCTTATCCCCAAATGGCTTGACTCCTGGAGCCCACCTGATTAGCCCACAGGAGGCACCATGCTTCTTTTTTCTTTTTTTGAACTAGAATATTTTAAAATGATTTTCGGAACTAGAATTGAGATGAGGTTGGGCTCCTGTGGAAGAAGCTGAGGGGCACTGGGCTTAGTTAGACGCAAGTGGGTACAAGCAAGCTGGTCCGTGGTGAAAAGGATGATGCTCGTAAGCAGAGAGGAGAAGGTATTTGTTGAGTAATAGTAAGCCCTGGCCAGGTGTTTGCCGGGTGTGTAGCAGTGAATGAAACAGACGTCGTTCTTCTGTGGTCTTGTAGGGAGGGCAGACACTAAAAAAATTTTTTTTCGTGTGATATGCACCATGAAAAAAAAAACCAGTGTGCAAATATTTGATGTTCTTAATAGGTTTTCTCATCTGTAAGATGGAGCTAAGCGCTATATCTGTGTCGGGGTTTTTGTGAGGATGGAGATGACGTGAGTGTATACGGCACACAGAGTTGCTCGATGTGCACTGTCTTCTGCTGTTAGAAGGTAAGTGCGGGAATGACTGTTCGGGACTCTGGGTGCATCGTGACACTTAAAACATTGCAGTCACCCGTTGTGGTTTGTAGAGAAGGTTCTCAGGTGAGTTGTGCACAGCAAGCGTTTTTAACATTTCGTAATTTAATGAGGCTCCTCTAGCAAAATGCAAAGTCAGAGAGGCTGTGCGCGTTCAGTGTGGGGGCAGGACGGGAGCTGCCTTCGGGCTGATGGCAGCAGAGCTGGGTTGGTCTTGCTGCGGGAGGGGGGTTGTGCCTGTGTGTACAGGGCAGTGGTGCAGCTCTGGTTTAGATCACAGTCACCCGGAGAGCTGCAAAATACCCAGGCCTGCCTTCAGAGATTCGAAGTCATTCTGTCTGGGGTGAGGCCCTGGCATTGTTTTTGCTTTTGCTGTTTAATTTCTCCAGATGATTCAGATTGGCAGTCAGGAGTGAGACCTACTCCTGGTGAGAGACAGGCAGGCAGGCCCAGGGAGCTAATGGGGCAAAGGCATCGAGCTGGGAGGTAGGCAGTGTCTGTCAGCGATTCAGCACGATCACACTGGAAGCTGGAAGGGGGCTTTTCATTACCTGGCCAGGGACCGTGGGCTCCATCCTGAGAGCAGAGGGGAATCTCTGAAGGGCTTTAAGCAGGCAAATGGGGGAATCTCTTGCTGAGATCTGTACTGGAGGATGATCCCTCTGACAAAATGTCGTGAATCAGAGTGAAAGCAGCGAAGAAGTAATTGGAGCCGGCCAGATGATGGGAAGCCCAGGTTTGCTTTCTGTATTCCTCCTACATGTGTCCCTTAGCAGCGGTGTCTGTCCTTGTAATTGGCCAGCTTCTTGTCTGTATTCCTTCCACTGGGCTGTCAGCTCCTTCAAGGCAGAGAGTAGCTCATTAGGCTCAGCATTTATCGTGTATGAGATACATAATAGATATTTATTGAATGAACTGTGTAGAACTCTAAACTGGACACACAGCCTACTTTGTCTTTTTGTGGCAGTTCTCAAAATTTTATATCCCAGGTGCTTCCACACTATAGCCTCCTAGGGCAATAAATTGCTTTATATCCACGTGACTGTCCCACAGGGAGAATAGGAAGTTGGACAGCATTTAAATGCTGTTAAAAATATGGAGGAGAATGGGAAACAGTATGGTGGTTCCTCAAAAAATTAAAAGTAGAATGACCATATTGATCCAGCAATCCCACTTTTGGGTATATACCCAAAATAATTGAAAGTAGGGTCTTAAAGAGATATTTGTACATTCATGTTCATAGCAACGTTATTCACAAAAGGTAGAAGCAGTCTAAGTGTCCATCAGTGGATGGATGGATAAACAAAATGTGCTCTGTCCATACAATGGAATATTATTCAGCCTTGAAAAGGAAGGAAATTCTGACACCTGCTCTGACATGGATGACCCTTGAGGACATCATGCTGTGTGAAATAAGCCCAACACAAGGAGGCAAATACTGTATGATTCCACTTACATAAGGCATCTAAAGTAGTCAGATTCATAGAGACAGACAGTAGAACGGTGGTTGCCAGGGGCTGCAGGGGAGAAAGAAATGGAGAGTTGTTGTTTAATGGGTGCAAAGTTTGTTTTGCAAGACGACTAGCGTTCTGAAAGTTGGTTGCACAACAATGTGAATGTACTTAATGAACTGTCCATGTAAAAATGGTTAAGATGGTAAATTATATGGTATGTGTATTTTACCACAATTCAAAACAAAAAAATATGGAGGAACAGTAAATAAAAGGACATATGAAGGGGCTTTCCTGGTGGCGCAGTGGTTAAGAATCCGCCTGCCAATGCAGGGGACATGGGTTTGAGCCCTGGTCCAGGAAGATCATACAGGCTGTGGAGTAACTAAGCCCATGCACCACAACTACTCAGCCTGCGCTATAGAGCCCGCAAGCCACAAATACTGTAGCCCGTGTGCCTAGAGCCCGTGCTCCGCAACAAGAGAAGCCACCGCAATGAGAAGCCTGTGCATCGCAACAAAGAGTAGCCCCCGCTCGCCGCAACTAGAAAAAGCCCATGCGCAGCAACGAAGACCCAACACAGTCAAAAATAAATAAATAAATTTATTTTTTAAAAAAAGGACATATGAAATGCAGAGCAGAGTGCTTATATATGAATCCATTAACTTCTGTAGATTTCCATGAGTAAAGAAAACGTTTTACTGTTAAGACAAACAGTGCTCCCATTGCCCTGAAGCCCTGAAGCCACAATTAAATTCCCCTTCAGAATCTCCTTGAAGCTCTGACCCTTCAAGGGTCAATTTCATTGAGAAATTCGACCTGAGTTAAATATTGCCTAACCTCGTTGTGGGCACTCTAGACTGGTCTCTTATTAACCACCTTGCTGACATCCAGCCAACTTCAATCTTTCTTTCTTTGGTAGTGATGCATATAGAATGAGTATAGACGTGGGTAGGATGAATACTTGTTAGGAAACTTTCCCACAGCTGGGGGGAGGGCTCAAGTTTATTGAGCTGCTTGAGACCTTATCATTGTGACACCCCTGCTTGAGTTCCTCCAGATCCCAAGATCTCAGGCAGACAATGCTGAGAGCAGTATTCAGCAATCAAGGATGTGTGTTTTTAATTTTTCTGTGCTGTCTTGCCTGTTCTTTGTTTACTGAGCCTTTGATTCTTAGGAAGACCTCTTTTACTGGTTTCAGTCTTTAAAAGTGGGATTCAATGAAATAATGCCATTTGCAGCACCATGGATGGACCTAGAGATTATCATACTAAGTGAAGTAAGTCAGACAAAGACAAACACCATATGATGTCACGTATATGTGGGATCTAAAATATGACACAAATGAACATATCTACAAAACAGAAACAGACTCACATAGAGAACAGACTTGTGGTTGCCAAGGGGGAGGGGCGATCGGGGAGGGATGGGTTGGGAGTTTGGGACTAGCAGATGCAAACTATTAAAATAGAATGGATAAACAACAGGGTCCTACTGTAGAGCACAGGGAACAATATTCAGTATCCTGTGATAAACCATAATGGAAAAGAATATGAAAAAGAATATATATGTAATAGCCGAATCACTTTGCTGTACAGCAGAAATTAACACAACATTGTAAGTCAACTATACTTCAATACAATTTTTTTAAAAACTATGTAAGTAAATGGGCAGGGCTATAAAACTTTATTTATAAAAAAAATAAGTAAATCAATACATCTTCATTCTGATCATTCAAAAAAAGAAAGTGGAATTAAAAATGGAAAAACAATGATCTTAAAGTACCAATTCTCGAAAATTAGAAAATGCCACTTAAGATCCAGAATCGGTGGCCCATTGAGTTATTGCTAACTGACTTTAAAAAAGAAATAGAGAATAAAAAGACCGCCCAGGTGGTAAAAATGCAAAACCCAGAATCTTGGTCATCTGAGCTGTGCAGTGGGGAAAACCAGTAGGAACCTCAGAGTTGTAGTCCTGGGCACTTAACTGTTCACATTTGGGGTAGAGCTTGAGGGGAGACGGAACTGGTTTCAATGCAGCAGTGGACTTGTGAGGAAATTGTGTTGTGAGGGCTGAGCCACGGGTGGGGTGAGGCGGCCGCTTTGTGGTGCCCTGATCTCCGAGGGCGGTGAAGTGGAATGAGCCATTTACCATGCCGTTTTCCAGTGACCACATATCTTAAATGTATAGGGTTTATCATGAAATTGAACTAGACTAATCACTTCTCTGATTAGGAAAACAATACATACACATTAGAGGAAATTCAGGAAAGAGTAAAAGAACAAACGAAAATCACTTAAAATCTTGCCATTCAGAAAATGCCTCTGTCTGAATTTTTTGTATCTATTTTTGGCCTTTTCTCATCACATGTGATTTTTAAATAAAATTTGCATCAGACTCTAGATGTTGTTTTTCTATTTATTTATTTATTTATTTATTTATTTATTTATATTCATTCATTCATTCATTCATTCATTCTTCTATGGCAGGCGGGCCTCTCACCGCTGCAGCCTCTCCCGCTGCGGAGCTCAGGCTCCGGACGCGCAGACCCAGCGGCCATGGCTCACAGGCCCAGCCGCTCCGCGGCACGTGGGACCCTCCCGGACCAGGGCACGAACCCGCGTCCCCTGCATCGGCAGGCGGACTCCCAACCACTGTGCCACCAGGGAAGCCCTTTTTTATTTATTTTTAATTTTAAAAACTTTTTTTTTTTTTTGGCTGCCTCACATGGCTTGTGGGATCTCAGTTCCCTGACTAGGGATTGAACCTGGGCCCTCAGCAGTGAGAACACAGAGTCCTAATCACTGGATCTCCAGGGAATTCCCTAGATGTTGTTTCTTAATTTTTATTATTAAAAAAAAATTTTTTTTTTTTTTACCGCGCAACATGCGGGATCCTAGTTCCCCGACCAGGAATGGAACCCGTGCTCCCTGCAGTGTAAGCGTGGAGTGCCAACTGCTGGACCACCAGGGAAGTCCCTAGATGCTGTTTTTAAATAACAGCTTTGTTCAGATATAGTTTATGTACTGTACAGTTCACCTACTTAAAGTGTACGATTCAGTGGTTTTTAGCTTATTCACAACTGTGCACCCATCACCATAGTCAACTTGAGAGAAGATTTTGCACCTCCCCCAAGAAAAACTCTGCACCCATTAGTAGCCACTCACTTTTTTTTTTAACATCTTTATTGGATTATAATTGCTTTACAATGGTGTGCTAGTTTCTGCTTTATAACAAAGTGAATCAGTTATACATACACATATGTTCCCTGGTGTGCTAGTTTCTGCTTTATAACAAAGTGAATCAGTTATACATACACATATGTTCCCATATCTCTTCCCTCTTCTGTCTCCCTCCCTCCCTATCCCACCCCTCTAGGTGGTCACAAAACACCGAGCTGATCTCCCTGTGCTATGCGGCTGTAGTGTATATGTGTCCATGCCTCTCTCTCGCTTTGTCCCAGCTTACCCTTCCCCCTCCCCGTGTCCTCAAGTCCATTCTCTTGTAGGTCTGCGTCTTTATTCCCGTCTTACCCCTAGTTCTTCATGACCTTTTTTTTTGGCCACTCCCTCTTCATTCCACCCCACTGGTTCCCTCCCCCTTCCTTCCATCCCAGCCCTGGTCTAAGTTACTTTCTGTCTCTATAGATTTGCCTATTCCAGACATTTCATGTAAATGAAATTGTACAATACGTGGTCTTCTGTGTCTTTAATTTAACATAGAGGTTTGAAGGCTCATCCATGTTGTAGTCTGTATCAGAGTTTCCTTTTATGGACAAGTAACATCCCATTGTATGGATATACTACGTTTTGTTTATCCATTCCTCAGTTGATAGACATTTGGGTTGTTTCCACTTTTTGTCTGTTACGAAGAATGCTGCTGTGAACATTCGTGTGCAAGTCTAACCATTTGGGACCTCATAGTTTCATCTAAGTTTGCAGGAAATTCTTACAAAAACAGCTTCCACATCTCTTATTTCCTTAAAGTAAATTTATAAAAGTAGAATTCCTGACTGCAAGGAGCTTACGTTTTACAGCCCTTGTCAGATGGTGTCTAGGAAGACTGCATTAACTCTCCCTGTAATCGCTTCAGCGTTGTTAGCCTACGTGTGATCGGTGATAGTTTATTTAATATCATGTGCTGTAAAATGAGAGTCCATGGAGTGTTGAAAAGACAGTATCCCTGCCATCAAGATGCTTATGTTCACGTTTAGGCCAAATGGGCAGATACAGATCCAAGGGTATTTGGTAGGCAAGGTTATGTGCGTTATGTGGAGAGAAAAAGAGACTGGTTAGATAAAGTGAACATTCGCCTCCCCAGGATGAGATTCACACAGACATAACCATTAAGCAACGTTTTACACCTAAAAGTTTAAAAAAAAAAAGAAAAAAAGTCAATGGGACCAAACTCTGGCCTAGGGACCTGTTAGTCCAAAGTCATAAATCCTCTGGACTACAGAGTCAGAACCTTGACCCCGTTGTTCAGAAGAGTCAGATGTCAGTACAGTGTGGCCTGTTGACTTTGGGGCCCATCTGACAGGGATCCAGCTGCCTCCCAACCTGTGCCGCTTCATCATTTCTTTAGATTCCTTGGAACTACTAAACAGCATCCACTTTGGGCCCTGTTTCTCGTGCTTTTATATTCAGAAAAGTACTACTTCAAGACTGTAAAATCAGCAAGGAGTTCAGTGAAATAGCTGAACATGGGGGAAAATAGTCCAGCCTCCTGAGCCTTCCCCCATTGACGCGGACTCTGGCATGTTTTCATCCCCAGCATAACCACCAAATTCCACAAAAAGGAGTTGACTAATCTTGATTTGGAAAGATCATTCATTTGTAAAATTAGAGATGGGAAAGTTACAGCAGATCTTTCAGCATGCTTTTAAGCAATTGTTAATGCAAAAGCTGTTTACAGGGCCATATATATATATATATATATTTTTTTTTTTTAACTACTGAGAATCACTCTTTTGAGGCTAAACCATACTACATTGAAGATTGCATTTCCTAATACATTGCACCCATTTTTATTACAGACTCCTTCTCTGCATAGGTAACTGGCAGAGAGCGCTGCGCTCCTATCAGGAAGCTGTGCCTGGCAAATGCAAGCTTGAGAAAACAGAAACCTCTTTTTTCTTTGCAGCCTTAACAAGATGTCTGACAAGAAGCAGATAGCTGCCAGAGCTTCCCTTATTGAGCAACTGATGTCTAAAAGGAATTTTGAGGATCTTGGCAACCACCTTACTGAGCTAGAAGCTCTGCGTGTGACTCCAGAGCATCTCCAGGAGACGGATGTGGTCAGGGCTGTGTACAGAGTCCTCAAAAACTGCCCCACGGCGGCTTTGAAAAAGAAAGCCAAGCGTTTGCTGTCAGAATGGAAAGCTCTGTATAAGGATACTCACTGCAAGCCACGGGGCAGCCCTAAACTATTTCCTCCAGGTGGAAATAAAGAAGAAAATCAAGGACTTTCTCCTGACCCAAATCAGGATGAGATACGGGGCAGCTCCCGCTGTCATTCTCTGCACTCATCCCAAGATGTTGCAGGAGCTGTTGGAAGAATCGTGCCAGAAAATAGCCCTGGTGGAGCGGAGCCTAAGGCAGCGCATCTCAGGGCCGGTGACCCTCAATCCCCCGACGAGAGAGCGAGTGAGCAGCCAGATCCTGCAGCGCCCTTGAGAGCCAAATGCACAGAGCTGCTGTATGAAGCTCTAGCTAGTCCTTGCACAGAGCAGCCCGGAGCCGATCTGTGGCACAACTTTGCACGAGAAATCGAAGAGCACATTTTTACCCTTCACTCCAAGAACCTCAAAAAATATAAAACTTGCATCCGAAGCAAAGTTGCCAACCTGAAAACCCCCCACAACTCTCACTTACAGCAAAACTTGCTCTCTGGGACCATGTCTCCAAGGGAATTTGCCGAAATGACCGCCATGGAAATGGCTAGCCACGAACTGAAGCAGTTGAGAGCCTCCTACACGGAATCTGGCATACGGGAACATTACCTGCCCCAAGTGGTGGAGGGCACGCCGACCAAGAAGATAAAGTGCCGACGCTGCGAGAAATTCAATTGCCAGGTCACCGTCATCGCCAGAGGGACACTCTTCCTTCCAAGTTGGGTGCAGAATTCCAACCCAGATGAAGAAATGATGACCTATGTAATCTGCAATGAGTGTGGGGAGCAGTGGTACCATAGCAAGTGGGAGTGCTTGTAACTGTAATAAATGTTCTCTTAACAGATAACTGGAGTGATCCCTTTTATTCATGCCACCCTTTTATGCTTGTTTTTTAAATCTTGTACACACTATTCTTTTTTTTAAATTGAGGTATAGTTAATTTATATATATATATATAAAATAACCTATAATGGAAACATATATGTATATTCTTTTAAAGATTCTTTTCCATTATAGGTTTTTACAAGATACTGAGTATAGTTTCCAGCGCTATACAGTAGGTCCTTGTTGTTTATCTAGTTTATATATAGTAGTGAGTTATACACACACTTCGCAAAACTATCCTACGAAGAAGGAAAGAAGATTGTTTGCTGAAGCTCACACCACTGTCACTAAAAGTTGATAGTTTGGGGAGAGAGAGTGGGCGCCTGTTTGCATCATGCTTAGTGGCTACTTAGTACTTTGCTGTACTCAGACATAACCTAGGTGCCCGTTAGAAATGCAGACTCTCCGGTCCCATGCTTGTGAATCTGCATCTGCATTTTGGCAGGATCCCCAGGTGATCCTGTTCAAGGTCATTGGACAGGATTGCTGCTTCTGCAGTAGGCCTGTAGTTATTGCTGCTTCTGCAATAGGCCTGTAGTTCCCAGCACTGGCTGCATATTAGCAGGATCTGGGGAGCTTTGAAAATCCACAGTGCTGAGGACGCACCCTGGGACAATTACATCTGGATCTATGGGATGCAGCCCAGGCATCAACATTTTGGTTTTAATTCCTCAAGTTATTTTAAGATGCAGTCAGAGTTGAGAAGTACTCATCCACAGGCTCTCACTTGATCCTTTTGTCACCTTTAAGAAAAGAAAGTTATTCTATACACTTCACAGTTGAGGAAACATCCACAGAGGTGCCATGAGTCGCCCCAGTGACACACCATAAATAGTCAAACTTGAACTGCTGCCGGATTTTCTTCCAATTTCTTCCAATTCCCTGTCCGAGACCACTTCAGTATTGACTTCTGAGAAATACAGTCCTGGAGATGTGAAACTAAATTAATAGTGTCTTCAAGCTCTAACATTGGGGAACAAGAGCTTTGTTATTTTCCCCTCTCTTTTCTCTTCTCACTTTACAGGTCTCCCTTGAACCCTGAAAATTACCCTGCGACTAATCCCACACTGAGAATTTTATTTCCAGTCCTCTTGCTCAGTCGAAGGAGTCATGTATTTTTTTCCGTCACACAAGTTCTCCAGGGTTTATAAACTCTTTATGACATTAGGTTTCTGATGTCAGGGAGTCTTCATGTTATCAGGGGTTAGGTCTGTAGGGGAGGGGAAAAAAACCTGTAGCTGGGACCCCGAAAACTAGACTGACAAAAGACAGATTAACAAGAGAAAAGCAGTTTATATGTGCAGCCCGCATACCCGCAGGAGAAATTCGGTGATGGCGTAACTCAAAGGGATGGTTAGAACTGGGGCTTATATAGCATTTTAAGAAAGAATAGTACGTTTGTAGAGAAGTAACAAGACAAAGGAAAAGGGCTTTAGGCTTTTAGTGGCAGCAAAGTCTGGGAAGGTAAATTAGCGTGCGTGCGTGCGTGCGTGTGTGTGTGTGTGTGTGTGTGTGTGAGGTAGGGGGAAACTAATGGCAGATAATGGTCATTTAGTAAGGTTTGTTTGTGTAGACTCCGGTGCCATCTTGCCTCCAATGATGAGGTTGTTACCCACTTCCTGGTAAGGAATTCACAAGGGGAATTCATGTTCTGTTTTCAGGCAGGTAGCGGGAGGGCAGAGAGCTCATCCTGTGTTTGCTTTTTCTCATTTGCTTTCGGCTCCGAATGATCCGTATGCCATTATATGTTGGGGGTGGCACGCTCTGAACCCCTTTAGGTCTGAATTTCCAATTCTCCTTTTGTAAAAACTGGCATTAACCTCTCAGAGGAAGTCCATTGCCTCAGCCTTTGAATCTACCAACGTTTCTCTAATAAACGAAGAGGAAATTACTTCTTCGAGGCCTTTGTAAACAGTGTTTAACCAATCTGTATAACGTTTAAACACAACAAGACTTCCGTGTGATTTTTTTTCTTTTTTAAAAATTCATAGGATTGGGCCTCCCTGGTGGCGCAGTGGTTGGGAGTCCGCCTGCCGATGCAGGGGACGCGGGTTCGTGCCCCGATCCCGGAGGATCCCACGTGCCGCGGAGCGGCTGGGCCCGCGAGCCATGGCCGCGGGGCCTGTGTGTCCGGAGCCTGTGCTCTGCAACGGGAGAGGCCACAGCAGTGAGAGGCCCGCGTACAGCAAAAAAAAAAAAAAAAAAATTCATAGGATTTTAATTTTTATAGTTTTAACTATAGTTTGTGAGTTGTCTCCAAAACTACACATTTTCACCAGTTCTTTTCCCCTCACTCTCCTAAGTCCCTTTGCTAGAGCTCAGAATGTAATGTGCAGTTTACCTGCCTCATGACAGAATTCCCTCAAAGGTGCAGGAAATGAAAATACGTTCGTGTTTTCAAATGGTTTTGAAGAAATGGGCTTGAGGCCATTAATTATCAATTCTATTTTGATACCTTTGTATCTGTGGCTTCCCAGGGCTGCCTATTATGATGTAACAGTCTTTTAAAGAAAAACTTGCAAAGTCACCTAAAACTTGAAGTTTCACAAAGTGTGGTTTCATGTGACTTTGAATGATCTTAAAAACTATTCAGTGGTTATAAAAGAGCACAGCACATGAATACCATGTGTGATTAATTCATGTCAGTGTTTGTTTTTTGCTTTAGGGTTTTTGGGTTTGTTTTGGGGGGTGGGTTTTTTGTGGGGTTTTTTGGTAGTTTTTATTTGTACTGGACTTTTGCAAACTAAATTTGCAGACAAATAAAAGCACTTGAAATGGAAATTCCTTTACTCTCCAAGATATAAAAATCTGGGTAGTCTTCCTCATTTCGTATCAACTTTGTCAGTGACTTTTGCAACTATAGATAGGAGAACAGTAATCTGGTTTTTTTCTTTTCTTTTAGTCAATGAGAGAGTACTATTTCTAAGTATAGATAATAATTCTTTTATATCCTATGCTTATCTCCTAAAAGGAAAGGGTTTTTGTTGTTGTTTTTTTTTAAGTGCTCATGAGGTAAAGGATCTTTCATTTCATTTAAAATCATTTTTACAAGAACAGCAAGCACAAAGACCCCAGGATGGGAGGGTGCCTGACACAGACAAGGCACAGCAAGAGTCCACCAGAGCTGAAGCGCAGTGGCAAGGGGAAGAAGGATGAGAGGTGAAGCCCAAGAGCCATCGGGTTCATGAGGGCCCTTGTCGGTCATGATAAGGACTTTGGGATTTTTCCAAGCCTGATAGGAAAACATGGAAGCCAAGGGGTTGGTAGTGATAAGACTTGAATGACCTTTAGGAAGCATCCTTCTGGCTGTTGTGTTAAGTTAGATGAGGAGGGAAGCAAGGACAGATGCAGGGACACCAGTTAGGTGGCTGTAGCAATGGTCCAAATGTCATTTAACTGGTTTCAAACAAGAGTACACAAAGACTGGTCTCCCTGCATCCGTATAGTTGAGAAAGTCCTTGGTGATGGGGGTGAGGACACACTACCCCCAAATCTGGCACTTTGGCATAGTGAATATTTTAAGCTGAAGGAATATGAGAAACTATAGGTACAGGAAGGCCTCTCTGACCTTCCCCTGAGGGAGGTCATAAGACCCTCAAGTGAGAGGTGCCCTCCCCAAACTGAGGAAAGGAGCATCCTTATCTCTGCAGATGGAGGGATGCTGGAGGGAATCGCACTGAACAGGTCTTGCTGGGTTTCCCCCAGTTGACTACCCTTAGCTCATACTCTTTATCCCTTCACATTTTCCCACAACTTTCCACTCTTCAGCAAACCTAGTATAGAAACACCCAGGTGTAACTGTTTCTTTGGGTGTTCATTTCCTTATAAAGCCTCCCAGGTCAGATAAAATTTACATTACATAAATGTGTGCTTTCTTCTTTTTAAAAAAAATTTTTATTGGAGTATATTTGATTTACAGTGTTGTGTTAGTTTCAGGTGTATAGCAAAGTGAATCAGTTATACATATACATATATCTATTCTTTTTTAGATTCTTTTCCCATATAGGCCATTACAGAGTATTGAGTAGAGTTCCTGTGCTATACAGTAGGTCCTTATCATTTATCTATTTTATATATAGTAGTGTGTATATGTCAGTCCCAATCTCCCAATTTATCCCTCCCCCCCGCCAACCCCCTGGTAACTGGAAGTTTGTTTTCTACATCTGTAAGTCTATTTCCATTTTGTAGATAAGTTCATTTGTACCTTTTTAAAATTTTTAATTAATTAATTTATTTAGCTGCACCGAGACTTAGTTGCGGCACGTGGGATCTTCGTTGCTGCGTGCAGGATCTTCGCCATGGCATGTGGGATCTTTAGTTGCAGCATGCAGGCTCTTAGTTGCGGCATGCAGGATCTAGTTCCCTGACCAGGGATCGAACCCGGGTCCCCTGCATTGGGAGCGCGGAGTTTTAACCGCTGGACCACCAGGGAAGTCCCTATACCCGTTTTTTTAGATTCCACCTATAAGCGATATCATATGATATTTGTCTTTCTCTGTCTGACTTACTTCACTCAGGATGACAATCTCTAGGTCCATCCATGTCGCTGCAAATGGCATTATTTCGTTCTTTTTTATGGCTGAGTAATATTCCACTGTATATATGTACCGTACCTTCTTTATCCATTCCTCTGTTGATGGACATTTAGGTTGCTTCCGTGTCCTGGCTATTGTAAATAGTGCTGCAATGAACATTGGGGTGCATGTATCTTTTCGAATTATGGTTTTCTCTGCATATATACCTAGGAGAGGGATGGCAGGATCATAGGGCAACTCTATTTTTAGTTTTTTAAGGAACCTCCATACTGTTCTCCAGAGTGGCTGTACCAATTTACATTCCCACCAACAGTGCAAGAGGGTTCCCTTTTCTCCACACCCTCTCCAGCATTTACTGTTTGTAGATTTTTTGATGATGGCCATTCTGACCGGTGTGAGGTGATACCTCATAGTAGTTTTGATTTGCATTTCTCTGATAAGTAGTGATGTTGAGCATCTTTTCATGTGTTTGTTGGCAATCTGTATGTCTTCTTTGGAGAAATGTCTATTTAGATCTTCTGCCCATTTTTTGATTTTTTTTTTGATATTGAGTTGCATGAGCTGTTTGTATATCTTGGAGATTAATCCCTTGTCGGTTGCTTCATTTGCAAATATTTTCTCCCATTCTAAGGGTTGTCTTTTCATTTTGTTTATCGTTTCCTTTGCTGTGCAAAAGCTTTTAAGTTTCATTAGGTCCCATTTGTTTATTTTTGTTTTTATTTTCATTACTCTAGGAGGTGGATTGAGAAAGATCTTGCTGTGATTTATGTCAAAGAGTATCCAGCGTTACATTTAGGTCTTTAGTCCATTTTTTTTTTTTTTTTTTAGCGTTACACGGGCCTCTCACTGCTGTGCCCTCTCCCGTTGCGGAGCACAGGCTCCGGACGCGCAGGCTCAGCGGCCATGGCTCACGGGCCCAGCCGCTCCGTGGCATGTGGGATCTTCCCGGACCGGGGCACGAACCCGCGTCCCCTGCATCGGCAGGCGGACTCTCAACCACTGCGCCACCAGGGAAGCCCCTTTAGTCCATTTTGAGTTTATTTTTGTGTATGGTGTTAGGAAATGTTCTAATTTCATTCATTTACATGTAGCTGTCCAGTTTTCCCAGCCGAGTGTGCTTTCTTCTTGTTAATCTGGCTTTTGTTACAGAGCCCCAATCAAGAACCTAGATGGTTCGGAGAAAAAAGATTTTTTTCCTTCCCTACATTGGCAGTTTTGCAAATGGTTGTTTCATAAAACACAACCAACCCTGAATTCCCAACCCATGGCCTATAATAAAAAAATAACAAACAGCACAGAAATTCAGCACAGTATAGCCTGGATCCTGGTTGCCATGGTTATGGGTGATACCTGCACAGGGCATAAACATCAGTTGTTATACCTGAATGTAGGAGGGCTCTCTTCATGGGATTTCACACATCACTCTCCTTTTGTCCATGTTACTTTTTTTTAGACTAAAAATTGGATACAGTTGCAGCTGTGTCTCTTCTCTGAGCACTTCCTGTGATGAGAGGTTCCTTTCATTCCCTATTACCATTTCTAAACACCAGTCAGGAAGCCTGCAGCTGGCAGGGCTCCATTGCCTTTGCAAGGGTTGGGCCTTCATCTTTTAGGTCAGATTTGCTTTGTTATTTATGGCTTCCGAGTAAATGCAAAGTATTTTACTAAAATATTCTTACATCACTCAGAGGTATTTACTGTAAATACCTAGATTATAAAAGGTGCCTTCTTGGGGCTTCCCTGGTGGCACAGTGGTTAAGAATCCGCCTGCCAGTGCAGGGGACACGGGTTCGAGCCCTGGCTTGGGAAGATCCCACATGCCACGGAGCAACTAAGCCCGTGCACCACAACTACTGAGCCTGCGCTCTAGAGCCCGTGAGCCACAGCTACTGAGCCTGCGTGCCGCAGCTACTGAAGCCCGTGCGCCTAGAGCCCGTGCTCCGCAAGAAGAGAAGCCACCGCAATGAGAAGCCGATGCACTGCAACGAAGAGTAGCCCCCGCTCGCCACAACTAGAGAAAGCCCGCGTGCGGCAACAAAGACCCAACACAGCCAAAAATAAATATAAATTAAATAAGTAAATTTAAATAAATAAATAAAAGGTGCCTTCTTGCTTTCAGAAGAGCCTACAATCTGAAGGGAGAACTGATGACAACTTCATATAATCCCATTTATATTATTATTTAAAATTAGGTTTCCAGAGATGTTACTAAGCTTTACCAGAAATGCTATGCCGTAATGATTGCACATTGCTTTACACTCTGCCAAGTGCCGGGGGCCAAGAGATGAGCTAGACGCCATCCCAGGCCTCAGGCCCCCAAAATGCAGGTGACATAGCCACAATCATTTTACAGTTCAATAACTATGAGAGAGACAGACTGTAGAGGCAGAGGTGCAGGGGACCCAGGAGGATCAGGGAAGGCTTTACAAAGGCTGTGACCCTAAGGGTAAATCTTGAGATGAAGTCAGCCAGGCAGAGGAAGCCGAGACGACGATGTTCCATCACTGGACTCGCTAGATTCCTGGCACTTTATATACAGCATCTCAGTTAAGCTTCACGACTACCCAGCCAGCACTTTAGAGATGAGAAAACTGAGGCTGAGAGACATCAAGTTACTTGCCCAAGGGTACACGGAGACAAAGCCAGGACTATTCATAATGAACAGGTGGGGTTTTTTGGTTTTATTTTGGTTTTATTTTGCATATCAGTTTGCTTCCAGAAACATCCAAGCTTCCTGTTAATTCCATGCAAGGTACAACTGTTTTTCAATTGTGGTTTGTTTTTCCAATGACCGGAGTGTGTGGTTTGCAGACTACACTCAGCACAGTGCTATGCACGCTTCCCTCTGTGGAGAGATCAGCCAGGAATGCTTGGCAGTGGTTGCCGGCTCTCCTGGCACAGGGGAACCTTCCCGAACCTTCTTGTGGCACCCATGTGATTTATCTGATGTTCTGAAAAGTAAGTGATTTTTTAAATACTTAAACATATGAAAACATGTAGTTTTAAAGTGACATGCATATGTTTTTTATGAATTTGAAGACTGTAAGTATATAAATGCAGTTTCAAATGCCATTTCCTATCAAATATAGTGGCCTTTACATTTTCATTCTCTTTCTTTATGACCTCGGGAAACTATATGATACAGATAATCAATTTTGACAAAAGAGGCAGGCTGTTTTGCATCCTTTGTTAAATTATCATAGACATCCATGCTGGAAAGTGAAAAAAAATAGAATTAAAATAAATTTGTTGGATATGTTCTTGCTTTCTTTAAAAAATATAAACAAGGTACAAATAGGAGTAGGTTCTAAGTAGTCATTAGTCTTTTTCATGTGATGACATACATTTTTAAAAAATCTAAAACAGCCATGGAAAAGTTACAGATCTGATTAATAAGCAAATGAAAACATGGCCCATTCAAAAACTTCTTATTTTTGGAATATATTCAGTTTCAAAATGTATATAAACAGAGAGAGCTCCCAGCGGTTGCTTTTAAATAATCAAAATGGGATCATAATAGGCTAATTTCACCTTTGTGGGTGGAAACAAAAAATTCAGACATTTCCAAGGGTGCCCGGGAAGGCCTGAGTCAGCTGAAGTAGACCTTCACCCATGTCCGAGGGGAAAGAACTCCCAGGTTTCAGTGGACTGTATGTTGGCGTCTCTGTGTCTACTAGGCCATCTGGTCTGGTCTTTAGTGTCTGCTCAGACTGAGGACTTCCATCTCCGCAGAGTTTTTTCATGCAACAGATGGACTTTTACCCCCCAGCTTTGTGAAATCTCAACAATGGCTGGGCAGAAAGATTCCAAACATCTTAGTGGATTTTGATATCATTTTTACATGAGACGGTGGCTCAAGGGCTTGGGGGTTTCTTTCCGGGGGGTGATGAAAATGTTCAAAAATTGTGGTGATGGTTGCCCAACTCTGCCAATATGCTAAACACCGTTGAATTATACCCTATTTTAATTATATTTTAATTATACCCTATATTAATCCTGTGGTCTGTGAATTATATCTCAATAAAGCTATTACCAAAAAATCAAATGGACTGAGGGAGGGAATTGGAGACAGGATCTCTGCTGGATACTTATCTCAGTGAGTCATTCTAAACCTTTAGTATCCCAATTACGCATACATATTATTGAGAAATACTGGCAGGCTTCCTCAAAGAGGCCTTCTTCATCAATTTCATTGATGTTATGCAATTTGAAACTTACCAAATTAATAAAACAAAGCCCTGAGTTGTAAGAGCTGTGTTATATTGTGTTACTGTTCAAATATTTGCTGACCCTCCCAGGGGGCCAGTTCTAGAACACCACACCACTCAGATCAGATTTGCTATGGAACTTGCAGTGCCCCTCCCTTTGGAAGGATTGTACATCCCAGTGTGTGACATGCTTTTTAGCCAATGACATGGGTGGAAATGATGAACATTGCTTCTGCGTGGAAGCTTTGAGAGCCAGCGGGGGTATTCCTTTGATCTCTCTTCTTTCAGCCAATGAGACCTGCAATATATTAGACAGAGGCTGCTCTGCTAGCTCAGGTTCATCAGTTTGGGTCCAGAGGGATGATGACGTGGAACGGAACCACAGCTGACCCATAATGGACATTAAGGTAAGGAATACATCTTTGTTTTGTAAGCCACGGAGATTTGAGGAGGGGTCATTTTTTCTACCACTGCATGGCTTAGCCTAAGCTGGCTGATCCAAAAGTGTTAAGAGAGTGTTAACAGCTTATGGAAAACCCGAATGAACTTTTTGGCCAACCCAATAGTTGCAAATAAAGACATCAACTCCTTCTAACTTAGAAAAGGAGTTTCTTGGGGAGATGCTGGGTAGCTCTTAGAGGCAAGGCTGGAGTGTTGAGTTTGGACAGGGGGCAGGAAAACAGGAATGCAGATCATGAATGGCTTAATTAAGATGCTGTCACTGCTAGGTACTAGATCCTGCCACTGGCATCACCACCACTGCCATTATCTGTGGTCACTGGGTACCAGGGGCCACCACTACCCATGCCAGAATGAACTCTGAGCTGTTCCAGCATCTCCGTGTTGCTTTCCCAAGACTCAGATCTTCAAAGAGAGTATCTGATCGGCCGGAGTATCACATTGGTGGTTAGGATTTCAACCTATGAATTTTGGGGGGATATACAGTTTCAGTCTACAGCAAGACAACTTGTTAAACTCTTTGAATGATAAGTTTTCTATAGAGTCCTTTGCATTTTCTAAGCATATCACCTGTGCTTAATACAGTTTTGTTTCTCCCTTTGCAATCATGATACTTGTTCTTTTATTTCTGTGTGCTAAGACCTCCAGTGCAATGCTGAAGAGACATACTTATCTTTGCCCTGCTTTAAAGGGCATACTTACAGATTTTAACTATTAAGGATGAATGATGTTTGGTATAGGTTTTCAGTAGATATTCTTTATGAGGTTAAGAAACTTCCCTTTTATTCCTGGTTTGCTGAGATTGTCACGAATGGTTGTTGAATTTTATTGAATGCATTTTTTTCTTCGTCTATTGATTTGATTGTATGTTTCTTCCCTCTTTCAAACTGTTAATGTTAAACCACCCTTGCATTCCCGAGATACATTTAGATTGTCATAACATATTCAATTCTATTGTTTTGTTTTCTCTTGACTATGAGTCACTTTTTGCTGCTTCTTGGCATGTCTAATATTTTGTTGTTGCATGCTGTGCATTGTGTATAAATGAAACATAAATGGTCTAGATAATATCTTTCACCATTGAGAGTTCCCCCAGTCCTTCATTAGGCAGATAGGGTGAGGGATTTATCACTTTAATCCAATCAGGGATTGAGTTTAGGCTGAGCCTAGCTCCAGCTGTGGCCAGCAGCGTGAACCGGCATGGATTATTTATGCCTATGTGGATGGCACTGACAGGAGGAGGTGAGAGGAAAGAAGTTGCTTATGTGAGCACAATAGTGGTCTCAGCTTTTACACTGAAAAGGTCAAGAAAGCTGTTGATGGGCATCGGGTACTCAGACGTATGGCAACGGGGAGGTGGGAAGAGCACACTTCAGCATTACTGTCCTGAGTTCTAGGAGCGGCTCAAACTTTTATATGTGTCTGTGGATTTGGAAGGGCTTCTGTCTGAAGGAACGAGTTGCTAAGATAACTGGATTTTTGTCTGGCCCTTACCATTGTAGCCTAAGGCAAAGATTACATTTGGATGTCATAGAAAGTATTTCTAAAGTTTGCTTAAAATTGCTTCATTAAATAATTTCCACTTACTGCTCAAAAGCATATTGTAACATGGGATTCAAAAATTCAATAAAAATTACCCAGATTTCTACTCCCCTAACAATTCAGCTGTTTTGATTTTCCTACTTCCTTTCCATTCTTTTTTTTAAAATAAACACTCATGTGCACAAACACCCATACAAACACACACAAACATACTATTTACATATCGTAACCATGGTGTGCCTGGGATTTTCCTCCTACTGCCTTTAAAGGTGAAGTTTAGTTTATGACTCACATTCATCAGGAAATCAGGAAAGGGATCAAATTCCCCACTTCATTCCTGAAGGTTAATGCCTGTTTCATTCCACCCTCTGTAATTACCCAGGTTAAGCTATGTTTAGAGTGTGGTAAAGAAAGAGCAGCACTATTCAACATGTACTTATTATTTTTAAGAGAGCACATAGATTTAGTTATGGATAGAGAAAAAATTATAATTTCAGTTTTTCCATCATTGATGAAGATTTTGCAATAGTTTGCATCTTTATTTAGAATTTGAGTGCAGCTACATGCTAGGTTCTTGGTGAACTGCTGTGCCCACAGCCTGGACCAGCCCTGCCCACTGCTACTTGCTCATCATGAGTTACCTCCTCACTCATGCCTTCTCTGGTCCCATCACCCTGTATTCCCACCAGCTGCACCTTGTTTATTTCCTTCAAGGCCCTTAATCCAATTTATAACTGCCCATTTATTTAGTTGCTTATTGAATGTCTCCTCCAGTCTTCTGAGCTCTCTTAGGAAAGGGACTGAATCCAATTTATTCAGCAAGGTAAGGTCATATGATATAAACACAGCTGGTGGATAGAAGCAAAAATGCGGGAGGGTGCCTGGGGACACCCCTGAATTCCTCCGGTGTCTTGTCTACCCGCTGTAGTCTCAATGCCTGAGAGGTCACATATCTGATTATTTAGATATGCCATTTAATGGTCCAATTGCCGACCATTGAGTTCTGTGTTTTTTCCCTGTATGTGAAAAGTATAATCAATTTAATTTTCTTTCTTTTTTTTCTGGCCTCACCACGGCCCATGCGGGATCTCAGTTCCCCGACCGGGGGACCAGGGATCAAACCCACACCCCCTGTAGTGGAAGCATGGAGTGTAAGAAGTCCACAGTCAGTTGAATTATAATCAATATTTATTATATCTGAATCTGGGGCCCACTTACTTGTAGCTTTTCATCAGAGATACCAGAGGTGATTTCTTTCAGACTCCAGCTTGAAATGGAGTATTAACTCCCGGTGCTCATAGTAATAAGTAGGTGTTATTTAAGGAAAAGAATCATTAATGCCCAGCAGCCTTGATCTCTTTTTCCTCCTTGAGTGATGCACTAGACGTTTACAGAATATAAAGGCAAAAACCCTAATTAGATGAAGGGGGCCAAAATAGGTCAGTTCTTCAATGTTTTTCGTCAGTAAACAAGCTCATGGAGCAAGAGTGATAGAGACCATCTATCTAAGTTGTGTCAGCTTGCCAGCCACACACAGCCAACAACAAAAATGCCCCAAACTTGCCCTTCGGGGAAAAATCTTTCCACCCACCCTACTCTTGCACTGTCAAATCGATTAGGTAAAGAAGTGGATGGTGGGGACTTCCCTGGTGGCACAGTGGCTAAGAATCCGCCTGCCAATGCAGGGGACATGAGTTCGATCCCTGGTCTGGGAAGATCCCACATACCACGGAGCAACTAAGCCCGTGCGCCACAACTACTGAGCCTGCATGCCACAACTACTGAAGCCTGTGCCTAGAGCCCGTGCTCCACAACAGGAGAAGCCACCACAATGAGAAGCCCGCGCACTGCAACTAAGAGTAGCCCCCACTCGCAGCAATTAGAGAAAGCTCGCGCACAGCAATGAAGACCCAATGCAGCCAAAAATAAATAAAATAAGTAAATTAAAAAAAAGAAAAAGTGGATGGTGGAAGAGACCAAAATATACAAGTATTCTTAAGAGTCAGCTGGCTAGTGTCCAAGTAAGAGTTATTTCAGAAAAAGTACCTTTCTGCAATTCTTTCTTCAGGTGCTGACTATGGCTACACTCAGATATGTTTATATGCCTCACTCACATTTTGGAACAGCGTTAAGAATCACTTGTAGGACCTTCTTAGGGCCCTTTTCCGAAAACTCTTAGATTTCTCAAGGCTTACTTTAAGTCAAGATACAATAATTTTGTAAGTGCACCTGTTAATAGCTGGTTGGTATTACCGGTTACAGAGATAAGCCCTTACCCCGTCACTCCTTGGCTATGATTATGACACATGATTTTCAGGTAGCATTTCCTTAGTGACCCTATGGAATGCTTGTTGCAATTTAGTCCAATGTATCCGACACTACGTATTTTTATTTTCTTTTGGAAAATTAACTCTAATGTTCTTATATGTTTGTTTTGTTGTGTAGTTTTAATTATGTGTTTTATTTTCCCCTTTTTTTTTTTTTAATTATGTGTTTTAAAATAAGATAATGAATATCTCTTCCTCCTCCCTATTGTCAATAGGTTTGTATTTTATAAGCCTTTACTCGTATTTCCTTGGGGAAATAACCTATATGGATAAGATTTTTTTAAATTTAATTAATTAATTTATTTTGGCTGCACCAGGTGTTAGTTGCAGCATGCGGGCTTCTTAGTTGCAGCATGTGGACTTCTTAGTTGCGGCATGCATGTGGGATCTAGTTCCCCCACCAGGGATGGAACTTGGGCCCCCTGCATTGGGAGTGCCCAGTCGTATACCCACTGGACCACCAGGGAAGTCCCTAAGATTTTTTTTTCTATAAAAGAAAAATTCATTTAAGCTCAAACTAGAACTCAGTCTTTATTACATGTCCCACTTTCACAAGTATTCCAAAATTGTCTTTTATATTGATACTTGTGACAAACTCTCTCAAATAGAACCGTTCTAGTACTGAATGAAAAGTCTTAAATTAGATTCATTACCTGAAAATGACTCCCTAAAGAGCCAGAGGTTAATGATCGTGGGCCCAGGAAATAATAAAAGTGAGATCCTTCTCTTGGAAAAGAAACAAACTAAATCTGCTCTACAAAATATATTTAGAGGGACTAAAAATCCCTCTTTGGTCTCCAGGAGCCTGTATTGGAAGACCTGTGCGATCAACTCCATGTTTAAAGTGAGGAATTAAGAAGAGTTTCCTCAGTACCCCCTTTTCCCACTACTGCTTTTTATTTAGAGAGGACAGAGGCAGTAAAATTTTTAACAAGAGCAAGGAAATTTTAAAAATTTAATCAAAAATCCTGTTATTTCACAGTATCACAGCTGTTCTCATTTTTCATCTACTCGTTTGTCTATTTGCGTATTCATTTCTCAACGTAATCACAGCATCCTGTGATTGTGCTTATGCGATCTGTTTATTTACACTTTACGTCACCCTTTAAAGATAACTATTATTTCGTGCTCTCTCGCGGAAACGTAGGCGTAGGACCAGAGGAATAGCCGACCGGAAGAGAACCCGGGATTTAGCTAGAACTGACAGGCACGGAGTGGGTGAGGGCTGGGCGAAGGAGACCTCGAGGCCCCGCCGCCCCCGGGCCCCCGGGCCCCCCGACCAGGCCCCGCCCCGCCTTCCCAGGGTTCCCGCCGGCCAGGCCCCGCCCTTTTTCCCCCGGCCCCGCCCCGTCGCCATGTTGTTCCCTCGGTGCTGGACGGGAGCAGCTGTAACCGGACCCGGGCGGCGCCGCGGACGTCTGCTGCTTGCCGGGTCCTCGACCCTCTCTCTTTCCTCACTGCACCCGGACGGGCCGGCCCGGAGCTCCCGGGCTTCCTCCGTGTGGCCGCGAGGTGAGCGGGGCGCCGACTCCCCTCGGGGCCGGGCGGGGGCCTAGGCGGGCTGCGCGGGCGTCAGGGTCTGAGAGGAGCCCGCGGGCCGCGTGTGCGGCCTGGGCCTCGGGCAGGTGGGGCGGGAGGCGCGCGTGCTCCGTGCGGGTCACTCTCCCGCCCCCGGGGTGGCGGGGCGGCCTGTTGCCCCCTGCCTCCTACTGACTGACGCAGGTGGAAAGATGGGGTCGCGCACCCGGGGAGAGAGACACACGCCCGAAGACAGAGACGCCCAGACGTCCTGGAGACAGACACACGGTGAAGGAGATCCATCGACACCTGGTGACACATACCCAAACACCCAGGGAGAGGGACACATCCACACCAACCCCCGGGGAGACACACAGGGTCACACGGAGAAACCCACCCTGGCACGCCAGCCCAGCGCACTCCCGCATGACTCATGGAGAGAAAGCAGAGGCGCGCACGATTTGATATTGGCGACCTCTGACCTGCTTCCCAGGTGGATATTTGCTAAGGTGTTGGGGCCACTCGGAAGACCAGTTGGGACGTGTGGGGTGTTATCGGATTCAAACTCTCGCTAGGGTTTCGGAATCGTGTTCCTCTCTTTCTTCCAACTTAGTATGTAGGGAGGCAAGATGAAAATTTTAAGTGCTGACCAAATAGTTGTGGAGGTATCAGTTGATTTTTGGGTGGTGGTTTTTTCTTTTCAAATGATGACACGTCCCGTGACCGGGGTTCTCTTGAGGAATGACTTTTCTGCTAGTTTCCAAATTGTCACGTGACCACGCTCTTTTTGTAGGATTTCGGAGGCCTGATAAAAATCAATAGATTTTGGTTCTTTTTAAAAAAATCAATTAAAAAATTTCTTCCGAGTTTGTCTTTCTCTGGCATCATTGTATTGGAAAATCCGTAAATAGCCCGTAATCTCAAAAACCGTTGAGTGGAACAAAACTGAAGAGATGAAGGAAGCTCCGTATTCTTCAGCCAGGGACTTTTAAGAAGACTGTTCTTTGTTTCTCTTTTAGAAGCTTAGGTTGAAGTTATCTTCACTGCTTTGTCTCCTACTCTCTGCATCTGCTGTGGCCGTCTGGGTCTTTCACTATTTTTGTGTGGACATTGTAAACTCCTCTTGTTTGTACTAAAAAGTTTCTGGCTTGCTGACTTATTTACTTTGGAGAGTTTTGTGAGTTGGGGATATTTTTGGTTTATCATTTGCGAGGTTAGAATAGATGGAGGAAAACTGAATAGAACATTGTTGGTCTTGACTCCAAGCCGGGTTCTTGGAGACTAAGGAAATACTTCAGTGCCCTTCCCTCTTGTCCAGCCTCTCCTATTTTCATTTCTTTCTTCCTCAGCCACTCTTCCATCTAGACTGTGGTACGCTGGAGGCCTGCAGATAAGTTCCTTTGGTTCTAGAGACGGACTTTTAGCCTACCCTCATTTCTTACCATTTCTTGGGCGGCCACTCCAGCACTGGGTGTTCTGTGCATGTAAATCCTGTAAGTACATCATTTCATTTACTTCTCACAGCATTTCTGTGGTATTAGCTCCATTTTAAAGATGAAGAATTTGCTGGGGCGTAGGAGGGGTAGGTCTGTTTCCCATGGTCACGGGTGGTGGGTGGTGAGAGGGCAGAGCCGGGATTCAGAGCAGGGCTGTGTGAGTTTAGAGTGGTAGTTCTCAGTGGGGGGCGGGGGGTATTTGACAGTGTCTGCAGGCATTTTTGGTTCACACCTGAGACGGTGTGCTGCAGTCACCTATTGGGTGGAGACCAGGGATGCTGCTCAACAGCCTACAATACACGGGACCGTTCCCCACGACAAACACTTGTCTGGCCCAGAATGTCACTCGCACCCAGGTTGAGAAGCCCTGCTTGACCTCAGTCTGTGTAACTCCAGAGCTCACAGCCAGCGCTTCTGTAGTTCTTCAAATGTGATGTTGGTTCCTATTTAGGGTACCTCCTCCTCATTTTAAGAAAGAGCAGGGGGTGGGGAGGATTTGAGAACTTGAAGAGATTTCCCTTGACTAAGGGACATATTCATTTGAAAGATTGACCAAAAAATTTCTGATAACTGAATCTCCCCCCACCCTTTTTTTTAATATTTATTTATTTGACTGTGCTGGGTCTTAGTTGCAACACTTGGGATCTAGTTCCCTGACCAGGAATCGAACGTGGGCCCCCTGCATTGGGAGTGTGGAGTCTTAGCCACTGGACCACCAGGGAAATCCCTCCCCCCCTTTTTTTTCCGAAGGCAAAAGTGTCAGAACTTGAGAGTCACTCAGAGCCCTTGAAGTAGACATAGGGAATTTGGTTTCTGTATTATTCCACTTGTCAACAAACATTTTACATTTTCTGAGTAGCCCGTCGGTTGCTGACGTAAAGGTGCTGGTGATATGAAGGGCAGTGGGGAGTCCCCACCTCCCTGAAGCTTACAGTCATGAGATCACGTTCTGACTTTGTCCTAGAACAAAATTTATTGCCCAGCCAAGGTCATGGGCCAGGTGTCTTTAAACAAAACAGCTGGGACTTCCCTGGTGGCGCAGTGGTTAAGAATCTGCCTGCCAGTGCAGGGGACATGGGTTTGAGCCCTGGTCCAGGAAGATCCCACATGCCACGGAGCAATGAATCCCGTACGCCACAACGACTGAGCCCGCGTGCCGCAACTACTGAAGCCCGTGCACCTAGAGCCCGTGCTCCATAACAAGAGAAGCCAATGCAATGAGGGCCCCCCGCACCTCAACAAAGAGTAGGCCCCGCTCGCTGCAACTAGAGAAAGCCTGCACACAGCACCGAAGACCCAACACAGCCAAAAATAAAAATTAATTTATTTTTTTAAAAAAGAACAAATAAGCGATGAAATTTTTTAAATTGAATTTTGTATTCTTCCTCTGGCATTCTCCAGCCTGTTTTCACCATGCCTAAGTCTAGGCCCTTCAGTCCATGTAGTGCTTCATTCTGGTGGCAGATATAACTCCTAGGTGAACTTTGGGAGTGAGTGAGAGGAGTCCAAAAGGGTTGGTTCTGGGAGTTCCCTGGTGGCCTAGTGGTTAGGATTCTGGGCTTTCACTGCTGTGGCCCAGGTTCAGTCACTGGTTGGGGAACTGAGATCCCGCAAGCCGTGCAGCACGGCCAGAAAAAAGGGTTGGCTCTGTTTAGGAATCACTGTGAGAGTGTTACTCTGTTATTCATGCGGTCAGCACGGCATCTTTTGTGAGGAGCTTTGCTTTTTGACTCGTGCTGATGGACAGTGTGTTGTTCATTGCTAATGGATAGATTTCTCTGCCTCTTATCAGTTTTTGTCTGCTGTGGGGTAGAGGGGATGCTAAATTATACACCTAAAAATGATTGCAATCGCGTGGCATCTAACAAAGGGATGTGTGCTCTGTTACTCCTGGAGGGGTTTTATTCTGGGAAGGATCAGAGGAATTGGTGCAGGAAGAACATCCACTGGCCTCGGAGGAGTCTTGCTGGATCTGCAGTTGGCTTGCTACTCTGGCCAGGTTAGGTCACCACATTTCTTTCTTCATAAAATGAGATACTTTTACTTTATAATGTATGTGTATGAGAATACATGACACCAAGTAAAGACGTCACATAATTGGCTTCCAAGTACAGGCATACCTCGGAGATATTTTGGATTTGGTTCCAGACCATCGCAATAAAGCGAGTCACACAAATTTTTTGGTTTCCCAGTGCTTATAAAAGTTACATTTATACTGTACCTGTCTATTAAGTGTGCAGTAGCGTTATGCCTAAGAAAAACAATGCTTGTACCTTAATTTAAAAATGCTTTATTGCTAACAGACGTTAACCATCAGCTGCGTCTTCAGTGAGTTGTAATCTTTTTGCAGCACTGCATCAGTGATCACAGATCAGCATAGCAAAATAATAATAATGGAGAAGTTTAAAATATTGCAAGAATTATGAAAATGTGACACAGAGACAAGTGAGCAAATGTTGTTGGAAAATGGTGCCGATAAACTTGCTCCATGCAGGGTTTACCACAGACCTTCAATTTGTAAAAGCCCACAGTATCTGTGAAGTGCAATAAAACGAGGTGTGCCTGTAGTTCTGCCTCAGGCAATTTGCTGGTCAAGCAGCAGGAGGAAATAAGCCAAGTAGGGGGGGGGAGAGAGAGAGGGAGAGAGAGAGAGAGAGAGAGAGAGTGTGTGTGTGTGTGTTTGGGAAACATGTCTCACTTGAAAGCTAGCTGGGTAATAAATTTGTTAGTCAAAACCAAGGACAAGAAAACAGGGCCTGTGACTAAGTAGGTCATCAGCAGAACGTTTATTAAGGTTTTTTTTTTTTTTTTTGAGGGGGTGAACTCACAAAACGCCTCAGCGAGTTTGGAAAGCTGTGATGCAGATGAAAGGTCAGGGTACCTGAGGGAAGGAGTGGGGGACCCAGGGGTGTAGGTGGAGGGGGGCCACCTACCCTGGGTTGGGGAGGTGAGGCCAGAGCTCGGGAGAGAACTCAGAGAACTCTCCATTTCCCAGCGTGAATCTTGGTATTGTACATGTAGTGAAGCTGAGCTCTCCGTGTTTCCACGTTCTGGGTTCTTCCATTACTTTCTGTTAGTTTTTGACCGTGGCCGGTACAGGGTTTAGGGTGCTGTTGCTTATCATGAACACAGAGAAGATGAGATCTAAGTGAATGTAGGCGAAGTCATAGCTAGATCAGCATGGGCTCGGGAGAGCCGGCCGTGCGTTTTGGAAGAAATATAGAAAGAAGCGAAGCAGGCCATAGAGGCTTCACGCTGGCTTCACCGAACCCGGCTCATTTCATCACAGGGAGTCTGAACACAGGCTCCACTTGTGTCCGAGGCCTGATGCCTTACAAATGTCCGCTGCTGTTTGAAGGGGATGGAGAAACAGTATGGAACAACGTTCTCCATTCATCCCGTGGCCACATTCATTATCCAAGTGTGAAGGACAGCAGAGCAGTGTGGCCAGTGAACTGAGCTGCTGGGTCAGCGTGAACTGTTTTCATTCCAGGCTCTTGTGAACTGGATGAGGTTTTGGGGTACAGAGGCCAAGGTCCTTTTCAGAAGGTTTGTTCTCACGAGAGTGGTTGTGTTATCAGTGTTAGAGAAGCCTGAAAGACGCCTTACAGATTCCTGTTTCTGGAATGTGCTCTGTAGAACTTTAACAGATAGGGAGTGTTTAAATGATTTAACAGGTTTGCAAATGCTGGAACTCCCTGGGGTGTGGTGTGTGGCTAGGCGACCTCCCCAGTCTGTGCAGTTTCACACTTGCATGTGTAACCAGAGCAGTGATTAGATGAACACACCTGAACATACAATGTGGTTTAGTTGGAAGTCAGAACAGAAGAGCTGCTTGAAGGCCACATGTTGGTGAGTGCAGAGCATTTTCTAGAATGAGTTCCAGTACTCTTAGATAAAATTTCAGCAATGCTCTTTGGGAGCAAACAGCTCCTACCCTCGTATCCTGTTCCACATTAATATTTGCACAGTACCTGAATTTTATCACACTAGCCCTGAGAAACCCCGCCTCGCAAAGATATGGTGTCATCGAAAGGAATGGAGTGTGAGCTAACGTGGGGACTGAACTCCCTTGAGCGCCAGTTGTGTGGCATCCCGTGGACGGCCAGGACCTCTGTGGTGCCCTCCAAAATGTCACATACCCTGCCCTGCCTGGTTTCCTGTGTGCACTGTCGCTTGATCTCCCCTCCCTCATCGTCCAGAGTGTTCCATCCCCAACTTCTGCTGCACACAGTTTATTAGGAAGTGGGTCTGCTGGTGGGGAAAGGGGCCCCTGGGTGCAGAGGAGGTGTCATGGGGTCTACCCTTGTGCTTTCCGCCCGGCCAGCCTGTCTCAGTCAGTGTTGAGAAGTGCCTCGTGCCCTCTGGAGTCTGTGTGCTCTCTGGGGCTGGTTTCTCATTGTCAGCTGCTTCTCCCCAAGTTAGGATTTCTGTCTCTTCAGTTTGTCACTGCTGGACCATTTGCTTTCCATCTTCTCGGTTTTGTTGTTGTCTCTCATCTACAGTTGTTCTCTCTTATTGTCCTTTTCGGGTTTGTACATTTTTTAGACCTTTCCTGTCTTTTGATGGGAGTGAAGGCAAGGTCACACATGTTTGACCTGCCCTGTTTAATTAGACCAGGGGGAAGTTATTTAATCTTTATGAACTTGGTTTATTGATCTATAAAACATGGGTGGTAGTGTCCAACTTGGAGGTGACTTCAAGGTGCTCTCTGCCAGGTACCTAGTAGACATTCAGTGAACAGTGGTGGCTGATGTTACTATGGTCATAGCATTTGTTAACTTGAGCAAACGAGAGAATGGCAGTAGGTAGGGAGGGAAGTGGACATGTTTCTTGTGTGGGTGAATGAAGTGGGTAAGACAGAAGAAGAAAGAGATTTTGAAAATGGGGAAAATAGTTAGCTTGGTGTTAGATACGTTGAATTTGAACCGCCATCAGGGTACCAGATGAATATATTATAAAGGGGGTTGGAATTCTTATCTGGTGCCCAAGGGGTGGGAGCGTGGAGGTGGGCTTTAGTTTAGGAATCACTGGGTTTTATATCCCAGGAAGATATGGTTTGTATCAACCTTGCGATACGTCTCCTTAAGAGCCCTTTAGAAAAGGGAGCCATCTAGGTTGCAGAAAGCCAACGGGGTGAGGGGAAGAGAAAGCAGAAACTATTATTAGAGTAGTTTTATGAACGATGAAGTAGGAAACATTTTCAAGGTCATTGCCAGGCTGTTTAGACCTAATAGAGGCAGTAATGGTGGCTGAGTCCTGGCTAAGACTTGAAGGTCCCACTAAGGCCTCCAGCTATGGGTGTGATACTTACAAGACCCTTTCCCAGTTGGGCCTCCATTACCTTATTTGTTTAAAAAAAAAAAAAAGAGCCTTGTGTACCCTTCTGAGATTTTATATCATGTACATTCAGATAAATCTCTACATCTCAGAATTCACTGCCCACTAGGTGGACCTCTGGTGAGAACATTGGTCAACCATGAGGGTGTGTCTCTAGAAGTGTAGAGGGAAGTCCTAAGAGGAACTTTTTTCTTTATTTAGGGCTGCATGTGCCTTAGGGCGTTTAGATGAGGACCGAGGAGAAGCCAATGGACTGGCCCTTAGGAGGTCTCTGGTGACTTTTGCTGACATTCAGGGGGATAGAGGGGTTGAGAACCTGCGTTTAGTGAGAGGGTGGAGGGTTGATCAGGCACAGAGCCGAAACAGGTAGTGATGGCAGAGTAAGTTGGGGCTTGGAAAGCTTTTCATAAGCGCAAACAGCTTCAGTACCTTGGTGGGGACAAACTGGAGCATCAGTGATGGAGAAGTGGGATGAAGTGAACTTTCTTCACTTCAGATGAAGCAAACTATATATTTCTTTAATTGATCACACGAAATATACAAAAGCTACCTGCTGTGCTCTTAAATTTCTTCTCCTTTTGACTTGGTGACAACTTCCTTGCAGAATGGGAGCCTCTAATCTAGTTGAGTCCTGTATACCAGACATATAGCTGTTCTCTTGAAATAGACCTTAGGAAATTCCACTCCTCTTATTTAATTTCTCTCACAGCCAAAGAGTTCTACCTGCTGTGGCCCTCTTGGGCAGTGTTGCTATACTAACTCTTCCCTGAGCTTATGTGGAAGTTCTCCAGCTCTTAACCTTTTCTGCTCCAAATTAAAGATACCAGTTTTCTTATCTAACTTGAAGAGACAAGTCAGAACCAAGGTTCCCTTAAGCTACAGCAGATCATTTAGGAATCACATTTAGTTTGTGTTTTGCTGCTTTAATGTATTTTTCTAACATGCATATTAAAATTCATTTCTTTCAGGGCTTCCCTGGCAGTCCAGTGGTTAAGACTCCGTGCTTCCAATGTAGGGGGTGAGGGTTCGATCCCTGATCAGGGAACTAAGATCCCACATGCTGCGCGGCATGGCAAAAAAAAAAATTCATTTCTTTCATAATGCAGTCTTCTTCCTGAAGTACCTAGCTGTACTTCCCAGTATAGTTTTCCTATTTTGTGACCTTTATCCATTTCTTTGCATTTTAATTCTGTCCCCCAAAGTGCAGCCTTTAACTATCCACACTCTTTTCTGTCAAGCATCTCAAGTGCCTTTTTCAGGTATCTTATTATAGGTAGATTTATGCTTGTTCCTTTTAAGGACTTCATTAAGTAAAACAAAGAACAAAATGTGGGGCCTCCCTGGTGGCGCAAGTGGTTGAGAGTCCGCTTGCCGATGCAGGGGATACGGGTTCGTGCCCCGGTCTGGGAGGATCCCATATGCCGCGGAGCGGCTGGGCCCGTGAGCCGTGGCCGCTGAGCCTGCGCGTCCGGAGCCTGCGCGTCCGGAGCCTGTGCTCCGCAACGGGGGAGGCCACAACAGTGAGAGGCCCGCATACCGAAAAAAAAAAAAAAAAAGAACAAAATGTGATCCTCACTTATAGGATTAGCAGTTTCCTGTGACTAAGTCTTTTCATTGAACTGTCACAGTTCATGGTCAAAGTGTAATATTAGGAAAGTCTTATGGGTGAGGGAAATAGTAACGCCACGTAAAGATGAAAGTCTTGAGGGTGTTATGAACTACACAGATCGATCACACGAAATATACAAATATTGCAGACATGTATTGATGATTTCTTGAGGTCCACATTCCTTTAAGAATGTGATGAAACCTTTTTATAGTCTTTCCAGAGAAAGGCTCAAGTACATGCTTCCATCCATACCACTCATCCTTATTTCACATGTGATTCTAGGAGGTGCATTTTCCCCCTGCAGCTCCTTCATGGATTCCCAATTAAGCACACTTGATACCTGTACTGTTTAATACAATACTCAGGTAGCTATTTAAGTTTAAACGAATTGAAATGAAATAAAATTAACAATTCACTTCTTCAGCTGGACCAGCCACATTTCAGGTGCTCAAGAGCCACATGTGGTTAGTGACGACTGTATTGGGCGTAAGAACATTTCCGTCATCACAGGAAGTTCTGTTGGATCACGCTGCTCTGTACTTTCAGGATGATTTAAGAAAATTGAATTCCTTAACCAAATCTGTTTTTGTCTCCTCTCTTCTCCCTTCCCACTCTCTCCACCACTGTTAATGGTTAGTATACCTAACTACAAAGGTGCCTTGTTTTAAGCAAAATTGAAAGTATATATTTCTTTAAAGTTTAATTAGCTCATCTTCATAAAAGAGTACTTACTGAAACGAGTTCTTTAAGTAGAGTGAGCTGCTCTGATATCGTGGTAGCGTGGTTTGATCTACACAGCGTTTTCCTTGTCTAGCTGTCTCTGAGGTAATGCTCAGTGGTCACCTAGATAATTTATTTCATCTGGCAAGTTGTACCTCCAATTTGGTCTGTTCTTGTGGAATTTTGCTTAATTCTTCTTTTTGTTTTGCTTGACTTCTTGCTGTAAGAGATCACGCCCATTATTACACTTAATGACTTCCTTGACTTGCCTCTCGTTCATGTGTTTCAGCAAAGACGACCAGGAAGACTGGAAATAAAGAGTGGAGCTAATAGGCTGTTAAGCGAGACACCTGTATTAAGATATAAGGAAACAAATACACCTCAGGCGAAAATAGAAATAATGTAGGGGGCCTCCCTGGTGGCGCAGTGGTTGAGAGTCCGCCTGCCGATGCAGGGGATACGGGTTCGTGCCCCGGTCTGGGAGGATCCCATATGCCGCGGAGCGGCTGGGCCCGTGAGCCATGGCCGCTGAGCCTGCGCGTCCGGAGCCTGTGCTCCGCAATGGGAGGGGCCACAACAGTGAGAGGCCCGCGTACCACAAAAAAAAAAAAAAAAAGAAATAATGTAGGGATTATCCATGCTTTTGTTGCCTTGGTTAGTTTCTTCATGCCTCGGTTTCTCAAGCTATGAAATGAAGTGGCATGCCTCTCACTAGGGCATTCAGAGTGAGTGCAAAAGGAATGTGTGATTTTGGGAAAAAAAAATTGTTCCTAAATTTAAACCAGGAGTGGTAAATTCAGTTTAAGTTTTTGGAAGTGAGAGTTAGTCACGGGGTTTCAGATTTGAAAATCTGAAATTTTGAGGAACCAGTTTATAAACCCAGCGTACTCTCCCTTTGGTAGCTTGTTAGAGGAATGTCGTTTTTCAGCGTTTCCTGTTGCATTCAGTACTTATTTTAAAATAAGAGGTTTCCTCATGTGACTTTCAAGTAAGAATCAATTTTTTTGTCCTCTCCCACACATTTTTCCCCACACACATTTTAATAGACCTCAAAAATAGAATGGGGGAAGGAACTAATTGAATAGAGAAACAAAGAACTGTAAGTACGGTAAGTACAAATAGAAAAATAAGAATAGAATAACAAGAATGAAGGAGGAAGTAGTTCGCTCTTTGTTCTCAGTTTAGCATTCATTTGGTACCTCATCGAATGGAAAGCTTTGTACCAGATGTTGCAGAACCAAAAAAGGACAAATGAATGGATGGCATTAGGTGTTGTGTGTCCCTCCCAGGGAGCTGACGCTGTAATTAGGAAACAGACACGTACACAACTGACAGATGGTTAAAGCATAACTGAAGGAGAGCTGTAATAGAGGTGGAATGATTATGAGAATGAGAAAGATTCGGTTTCAGGGGGCGGCGTGTGTGGGTGGCAAAAGTGGGCCTTTGGATGACTAGGATTTTCATAGCTGTCGATGTTGGGGGGGGGAGCTGCTAGTCCAAGATAAGGGCCTGAGCAAAGGCTGGACAGTAAATGCCTGTGATAAGTTTGGGGATGGTGACTTGTAGGGATATAATTGGGACAGGCAGGTATATGAGGTTGGATAGCTCTTGGAATGCCATGCCCCAAATCCTATATAATAAAAGTTATAAAGAAATAAGTGGGTTTCGTTATCTGTAAGAATGGAGGCAGTTAGATCAATGACCAATAAATAGTGTCTACCTTTAATCCATACAAACATTTCTACTTGAGATGTATATTCTCTATGCTTGGATCTGACTCCCCCTTGGTTTACCGTAATATAGTAATTGGCTTTGGAAGCCAGCATGGGGGTGGAGAAGGCCAGGGAAAAGGCTACTACTGATACACTATCCATAAACAATTGATAGTGCAAGATAAAAGTACACAATAGAAAAGCTGGAAAAATAGTGTTATGAAAAGGAAAGGGTTGGCATACAATGCACTCTTTTTATCTTTAGTTTTGAGGTATTTGCTGAAAGCATGGTTTATTTTCTTTCCTGCCAGTAACCTACTTAACCAACTTCCTGTTCAGATTAGTGTGCACCATGTATGACATGCATTGGGGCCACCACATGGTATTGTAATCCTAATAATAGTGTGTGTAACTGGCTTATTGAAAAGGATACTGCTGAAGGGACAAGGAGATCATCTGTGGCACGTGTGAATCTAATGTTAGGGTCTTATTGCTAATTCTAAGGCCGATATAATTCCCATACCGTAAAATTCACCTTTTTAATGTATCCAGTTCAGTTGTTTTTAGTATATACACTAAATTGTGCAACCGTCACCACTATCTAATTCCAGAGTATTTGTCATACCCCCCCAAAAAAAAGAAAGAAACCCCATACCCATTAGCAGTTACTCCCGATTCCCTGGAACCACCAATCTACTTTCTGTCTCTATGGATTTGCCTATTCTGAACATTTCATATAAATGGGATAATATATATATGGCCTTTTGTGTGTGGCTTCTTTAACTTATAATGTTTCTGAGGTTCATCCACGTTGTTGCGTGCATCAGTACTTCATTCCTTTCTTTGACTGATTAATCTTCCATTGTATGGATAGGCTACATTTTATTATCTATTCATCAGTTGATGGACATTGGGTTGCTTCCATTCTTTGGCTATTGTAAATACTGCTACTTCGAATATTCATGTACAAGTTTTTGTGTGGATGTGTTTTCATTTCTCTTAAGTATATGCCTAGGAGAGGAATTGCTGGGTCATACGGTAACTCTGTGTTTACACCTTTTTGGGGAACCGCAGATTGTTTTCCATTATTGTTGCACCATTTTACCTTCCTACCAGCAGTGTATGAGACTTCTAGTTTTCCCACATCCTCAGCAACACTTGTTATTGTCTGCCTTTTTGATTTTAGTCATCCTAGTGGGTGTGAAGTGGTGTCTCATAGTTTTCATTTGCATTTCACTACCTGGCCAATGATGTTGACCATTTTTGCCCATTTTTAAGTTGTTTTTTAAAAAATTATTATTGATTAATTTTAAGAGTTCTGGATACAGGTCCTTTATCATATATATGATTTGCAAATATTTTCTTCCATCCTGTGGGTTGTCTTTTCACTTTCTTGACAGTGTCCTTTGAAGCACAAAAGTTTTAAATTTTGATGAAGTTCAGTTTACCTATTTTTTTCCTCTGTTGCTTGTGTTTTTGGCTTCATATTGAGTTATTTTTAATATAATCTGAGTTACAGAAAAATTTAAGAAGCAGTTGTCCTTAAGGTCTGGTGGATAGCAGTATTTGATGAAACTTTAGAAGAAAATCATTTCTATTTCATTTGAATTACAGCATTCAGTCAAGCTAGGCTTTAAGTGAAAATGAAGCTTTAAAAAATACTTTTGAGTCTGCTAACCCCTGCCCCAATTGCAGATTCAAGAGCAAAATAAATTATTGTGGTTGCTTTAAAAAATACGTATTTGACATTAAAAAAAGGAGTATGAATTTGCAACCAAATCAGGACTTTGAAGACTGAACTCGGTATTGATTATTCGAGGTTTTCTTGCAGACTTTCATGTTAACCTGTGAGCTTTTACATGGTGTCATCACGGTGTGCACATTCTTCAAGTTTATCACTTAACAGTGTATTTCTACAGACCCGTGTCTCCATGTCTCCTCAGGGGCGGCAGACGATCCCCAATTATGCATTTAGGTCATTTCCATTTGCCCCACTGGGAAAGTCCTTCCTTCCTTCCTGCCTTACTTTCCTTCCCTCCCTTCCTTTCTTTCAATATGGTTTTAGAATGGTATGGGGATGTATTTTTTGGTAGAGTCTAGAAAACTGACAACTCAGGGAAAAGTCTGGGCATTTTTGTCATGGTATAATACATTTCCATTAACTGAATCTTTTTAGAGAGCTTGTTTCATTATAAAAATGAAATTGCCATGGGACTTCCCTGGTAGCGCAGTGGATAGGACTCTGTGCTCCCAATGCAGGGGGCCCAGGTTCGATCCCTGGTCAGGGAACTAGATCCCACATGCATGCTGCAACTAAGAATTCACATGCCACAACTAAGGAGCCCGTGTGCCGCAACTAAGGAGCCCACGTGCTGCAACCAAGACCGCACGCATCCAAATAACTATTTTAAAAAATGAAATCGCCATGATAGGCATGGCATGCTGATTTCAGTATTGTCTCTGCACATAGAGGTACGTGCAGGGTGTGCTAGGAGTGCAGGGGAAGGGCTTCACGGGGAGATGAGGTCTAGCTGCATCTCCAAGGGTGAGCAGGAGTTCACCGCCCGCCAGAGAGCAGGAGGAAGGGTTTGTAGTGAATATCATACTGCAGTCTCAAGTATGAGGCCCAACCACTGCAGTTTTCAACCCCAGAGCTCGCTGATACCATTGGTATTGACAGTTGAGAGGCATCGTAAGGGATCCATTGCAGCTCTACCCAAGGCCTCCCTCCCTCCCTCGCCAGTCTGCTCTTTATCGCAGCCAGCTACCTTTCTGGACTCCGCATCTGTTCAGGTTGCTGGCTGCGGAAGCCATTTCAGGGCTCCGCTCACTCCGAGGGTGTCAGCAGAAATCCTTCCATGGCTGCTGAGGCCCTCCCCCTCCAGTCCCGTCGTCACAGCTCGCTCCGCTCTCCGCGGCTCCAGGTGCTCGGCCCACCCTGGGCTCTCCCAGGACGTGCCGGGTGCCTTGGCAGGGCCTTCGCACCACTGGTCCCGCTTCCTGGTTCTGGCCCCTCCCCCTTCTCACAGGTTCCTCCTCCTGCTGCTGAGCTTTGCCGGTGGTCAGACCAAATCCCCCAGCAGTGGACTCGGCCTTTGGGGAGGCTGGTCCTAAGGACAGTGTGCGCCTGACACGGTCATGGAGACACTGCTTTAGAACAGCCCACGCTGGAGACTGGTGCATAGTCTCGCGCTGACGCAGGTGAACACTGCCGGTGGTCCTCTGGCCTTGGAAGTTACTGCAGCTTCTTTCTTTAACTGAGCGGCAGGTGAAGTAGCTCTCTGTGTTACAGGGTCATGTTGGATGAAAATGTAATTCCCTTGATAGCTGGAATCCCGCAGCTCCGTGAGATGCTCACACCTGGGGCCTGGTCTGACCTAGGGAGCCGCAGGGGCAGAATCCCTGCAGTGTTTAAGCTGTTCTTTGGGTTTTGGTTGGGTGTTGTACTCTACAGCACGTACCTCTCATCTGTAAGACTTGCATCAGTTGTAACGCAAGAGGGTTTGTGCCCGGACTGTCAGCTCCCCCAACTACCAGCCCCACGTGCCAGGGCCTGGGTGTGGCCTGCATCCTGAGTGCCTGGCCCGGGGAGGCACACACTGAGGACTCCTGCAGAACTGCTTTCCTGCCTGCTCCACGCGCTTCTGGGAGGCGCCACAGGGTTCTGCAGATGTGTGATTGCAATTGCATTTAAAACATGTTCAAACTGTGGAAACTCTAATAGAACTCAGGTAGACTCAGATGTGCTTTATCTCTGTGCCAGTGGATTGAATACTAGTAGTTCTGTCAGGTTAACTTGTTTTTGTGCAGGTCTCGTAATAAAGCAAAAGCAGGTGGAAGACGCTTGCCATTGCTACCCCTTTTCATTATACGTACGACAGTAACAGGAGAACCGTCTGAAATAAATGCAAAGGCAGCTGAGACTGCCGCGCCTGTGGGTTAACTACTGCGCTTTGGAGTCGGTCGCATTCCCATCTCACTCCCCCCCCCCCACTAGCTGTGTGACCTCGAGCAAGGACCGTAATGTCTCTGAGTCAGTCTTCATCCATAGGGTAGGGATAATGAGAGGCTTGTGAGGAGTGAACACAGTGAAGCAGAGTCAGTGGCTTGCAGGGCTCAGTCAGTGTTAGCGTGGTGATGGTGGTGGTGATTTTATCCTTAACCCCCAAATATCAAGATTCTGAAGGGTAGCATTTTTTTCATCGATTGAATTTATAAGTTGAAGGCTGCTTTACGTAAGTCCCACATAAACGCCCTTTGCTTTTAAAAAAGGGAGGGACAGGGGTTTGGAACTGTGGGTTTAGACCGAAAGAGGCTAGTACTTTAGCACAGCTCTGCCTACTCGGCACAGGAAACCTTCACCCTGAATTTGGTCTGTAGGACTGGGATCCTTTGGCTTCCTAATGTCTGCCTGCATTGCCCTCTCGTTTGTTCTGCCCATGACTCTTCTGAAATTTGACTGAAGAAATGGCCATAAAAGAAATCTACCTAGTTTCTATAAAACTCCCAGTAAAGACTTCTTCATGTGTCCATTCCACAGAAACTCCCTGCACTCTTATAATGAGCCTGGCACAGTGGTGAACCGCTTTCCCTGTTGTCCGTGTCCAAGTGGATCTTCCCGACAGCCCTAGAGGTAGGTATTGCTGTCACCAGAGTCCCCAGAGCTGCAGGATGTCAAATAGCTTGTCCACGAGTCTGTGCTCTTGGCCTTTGGCACAGTGAACCAGTTCTCCTTTCTGACAGTGGGCCTCCATTCTCTCACAAAGTTTCCTGTCTGCCTTGGCTGCCCAGAAAGAAGCTTCACGAAATTCTGCACTGCCTTAGTCTTTGCCTGACTTTTCCTGTGTCACATTGGGTGCCTCTCCCTTGAGTGGTCCTTCTTTTTTCCTTCTTTGTGTTAGCTTTATTCTGTGGAATATGATTGTTCTAAACCACTCAAAATTTGGGCAGATTTTGAATAATTTATATTTTACATTTCATCTTAGCCAAGTTTTACAACTGTCTAAATGGGATACTTAGAAAGGTAGGGTGGGTGGGGGCAGGTGAAAAACTTGTTGGAAAAAAACAATGGTTAAAGTGTAGTGTTTGATTCTAGGGCTATTTTTAGGCTGAGAAAGGTCATGGGCAGCTTTCAGGTGTAGTTTTCCTTTTAAATTAAGAATCTAGCTACTAATGGAAGTCATTTTGCATTTTAATTCTTGTGTTTACTCTTAAAGTTATGAAAACAGATTGAATGTACATTGCTAAGGTGTGCTTTCTGATTTTTTCTTTGCAGATGATGATGTTTGAACTGAACAATTAAGGTAAGATTATGGCTTATGTGACTTATTCAGATTTCTTTATAGGGTTTAGCTGATTGCTAAAGTCATGTTTTAGCTTGGGTGAAGATTATTGCCTTTGGGCAGTCCTTCTAAACTGGAGTATAAAAGGCCTTCATATTACATTTTAAGGTAAGTTTTGAAAAGAGCGTATGAGGATACCTTTATTCATTCAGCTTATACTAAAGAAGTTTCAAAGCATTTTACTGTTTTCGGAGAAGAAAAAGGGAACATTTTTAATGTTCATAAACTCATTATGTTATGTTAATGTAGTGATTGCATGAAGCTAGCTTTTGTTAGATGTCAGTGGGAAATAAGATAGTTTGTATAATTATCTATATCACCATGCATGTTTATATTCAAGGCTACAGTTAGACTCGGAGAGCTGTTTGTGTCTGCATTAGTTGTTTGAGCAAATGCCAACATACCCCCAAATAGGATATCTGGGAGGCCCCAAATTATAGATGAGAAATGTAAAAAATTGTATCCTATTTCCTGGTGTGTGGGTCTAGCATATCCCAAATTTGTTTGCTCAGAATAAGGGCACAAACTAGGAAACATTATTATGAAGAAAGAAAAGAACTATGAAAGTGTCCTGATAGAGTTATGAATTACAAATCTCAAGGAATTTCTAAGACTTAATTTGGTAGATGTATGTAACCACGCATCTGGGTGGAGGTTGTCAGATTGCACAGTCTGGTTTATAATTTGATGTACAGATCCTAACAAGTTGATGCTGTACAGTGAAACTTTGTGTCCAGTGAGGCAGTTAGAGACTTAGTAAAATCCTGAGATAAATGATAGACTAGAATTCAGCACATCTGTTAACACCCTTGTAACACAACGCGGAACGTCTGTGTTTATGTATCTTCAAAATAGTGGGAAAGGAACAATCTTGGGATGGGGGGCTGCTGGGGGAGGTTCCCAGTGTGGGGGATGACTGTGCTGAGCGGTTCTGAGGGCCCAGCGGTTAGTTCGTGAAGCGGGGTTGGGTTCGCCAGCAGAGCGAGCAGCACGTGCCGGGACGAAGGCAAGGGCCAGTGTGAGGGCTGAGCCCGTGGATCTGAGTTTCACTTCCCCGTGACAGTGCGTTTCTGAATGGCTGATGCCAAGAATGGGGAGCAGGGCCAGGTGTCTTGCCTTAGAAGTTGGGCTTAGAACTGAATCTCTGGAGAAGCACTGAAGAATGTTAAGGAGGGAGCATTAGATGCTTTCCTTATGTCAGAATAGTTGGTGTGCTTTTTTGGTTTTGCTACTCTTTTTTCCTAAGTTGAAGTCGTGCAATCAAGATTCCAAAGAATTAAACAAAGGAACCGATTTAGTGCACTGTTACTATGTCAGGAAATTAAAGGGCTTGAGATAGTTTCAGTTTCCTCCCTAACATTAATTTAGCCTGGGCATTGGGCAGAGCCATCCACTGAAGTCGAAAAGTCTCCAAGTAGTATGCACTTTAATTGCCTCACACTTTCGTTGGCCCATTTAAATTGTATTAATTATAGTAGTAATTACTGTGGTAATTTAAAAGCGCCAATAAGAGTTAGGGACAAGTTGCCACATGTTTATAAGTGTAGCACGTAGTAGGAAATGCAGAATTCTTGCACGTTATGGGAAGTGTTCAGTTACATTATACTGGGTCATACTTGCATATAACCAGGCGATTGCCAGATAATGTTTGTTTACTGCAGTGATTTTGCAAATTCATCCTAGTCAATACAACAATTATTGTTCATGCCTTTATTACCTTCCCATTGAGGGATTCACAATATCTACTTTCATGTTAAAGTTAATTACCAATTTTGCTCTAGGGCTGTGCTGTCCAATACAGCTGTTGGCTCTTTAAATGTGACTATTCAAATTAGTGAAAATTATATAAAATTTAAAATTCATTTCCTTGCTCCCACTAGCCACTTGTGGGTAGTGGCTGATACGTCAGACAGTCCAGATGGAGGACATCTCCATCGTTGCAGAAAATTCTGTTAGTGCTACTCTAAAGGTTGTCTTTTACAAATATCTTAAAAGCCATTTAATATTGAAATATTTACAGTTTAAATGATATAATTTGATTCAAAATAATTGGGCAGAAGGGAGAATGGGATGCTATGGAGGAAACAAGATTTGCTGTAAGTTGATAATCGGTGAATCTAGGTTTAGGGTCTGTGAGGTGTCATCATATTATTCTCATTATTCAGAAATTGTGTATGTTTGAAATTTTGCATAATAAAGAATTAAAACAGAAGCCTTAAATAGGAACAGTGCTCCCACCAGCCTACAAAAGGGCGTCTGAATCTCCGTACCCACCCCAGCCCCCCGCCCCCGGGGGGGACTGGTGGCGGGGAGGGAGTTAGTCCTGCCCCAGGGCTTCCCCTAAAGGGTATGCATGGTACCACATTTTTGTTTTATGTTCATTTCATTCCCCCTTGAAACACACAGGTAACAGCCCAGGCTCGCATTTGTTCGGAAGAGTTAGAGCTGCCTAAATGAATCTTGTGGGTAGAATGTGCTAGGTTATAATATTATATCAAAAATTCGAGTGGTGCTGACATTAATGTTAGCCAACTCAAAATAGTGTTCCTAATGAAAAGAATAGAGTCCTTTACTCGGTGGTTGGCTTCAGTCTGTTCACAGCCAGATCAGTCAGTTCTGTCTCTGGTTTCCTGCTTACCAGCTCCTATGGTGATGGCGCTGGGAGAGAGAAAGAGGGGGCTGTCTAGGAACCCCCTGGCCTGAGAGGAAAGCCATCAGTGAACACTGTCACCGTGCCACCAGAAGGCTGTTTGCAGTTGCTACAGAAACGTGCCCACCTCGGTCTCCTACTGCATCTCTAACAAATGGTGGCAGGGCTTATTGTGAGCCAAGAGGAACGGTTGAGAGGACAGTCTTTGGCGTCAGACTTGGCCTTGAGTGCTAGCCTCAGTCAGCCGTGACCCGAGGAAGGGGAAGAATGAGCCCTCAGCAGCTGTCAGAGAGAGTGACGGTCGGGTGGTGCCTGGCACGAGGTGAAGGGCTCAGTAGGTGACATCTCTTGCCATCCGGTATTCCCTGCGCAGAAAGGAATTGGGGCTCTGTGTTTTATTTCCCTTAGACGCTGACATTCATAGAGGCATGTAGAACCATGTACAGGTCTAAAGGAATGTAATGGTACCCTTTTATTTTACAGGGTTCGGAAATCAGAGATCTTGAGGTTAAAAATGGCAGGAAAATCATCACTTTTTAAAGTAATTCTCCTTGGAGATGGTGGAGTTGGGAAGAGTTCTCTAATGAACAGATATGTGACTAATAAGTTTGATGCCCAACTCTTCCATACAATAGGTGTGGAATTTTTAAATAAAGATTTGGAGGTGGATGGACATTTTGTTACCATGCAGATTTGGGACACGGCTGGTCAAGAGCGGTTCAGAAGCCTGAGGACGCCATTTTACAGAGGTTCTGACTGTTGCCTGCTTACTTTTAGCGTTGATGATTCTCAAAGCTTCCAGAATTTGAGTAACTGGAAGAAAGAATTCATATATTATGCAGATGTGAAAGAGCCCGAAAGCTTTCCTTTTGTGATTTTGGGTAACAAGGTTGACATCAGCGAGCGGCAGGTGTCTGCAGAAGAAGCTCAAGCCTGGTGCAGGGACAACGGCGACTATCCTTACTTTGAAACAAGTGCAAAAGATGCCACGAATGTCGCAGCGGCCTTTGAGGAAGCAGTTCGAAGAGTGCTTGCTACCGAGGATAGGTCAGATCACTTGATTCAGACAGACACAGTCAGTCTGCACCGAAAGCCCAAGCCCAGCTCATCTTGCTGTTGAAGTTCGAGAGGTTGCCCGTGCGATCTAACCAGGTCACATACATGCACAGATAAGCACAGGGTGGAGATGAGAATTCGTGTTTGCAGCAATGGATCGTGTAGTCATAAAATTAAACTAACCATATTGCTGCCTTGTTAGTGGGTGGGAGAAGGGACACATCCACTCACAGGAGAATCTCTTTACTCAGTAATGGCACCTTACCTTTATAAGTTGTAACGGTTGTCTAATAATGTTTAATTTAAATATGTATGTCACAGAGCTAATAAATGAGACGACCAAGACTTTATAATTAAAACAAAACACTTGAGTGTTCTAGAAGTTACTGTTTTTTTCCCCGGGAAAATGGAGAACTACCTTTTCTATGTGTATATTTTTATGTAATTAGCACTCTGTTCCTGGTTCAGGGAAAACATGTCCTAAAGCAATAATGTTAGATATTAAACATTAAAATCCAGTGCATTTGCCGTGTAGTCATGTGATTTGAGGACGTGTTCATTCGGTTTAGAATTATGTGCGTGTTCACTTTTTCATTCTACGTATCAGGATTGATCTCACTCGTAATCACTTGTCGTTTGTGTGCCCCCCTCGACCCCCAACACAGAAGCCGGCTTTATCACTCTTGGAGGAGGTACTGCTTCTGGATTGTACTGTGTGTGCGGGTAAATGAAGACATCTTTATTTGGTCATGTATTTATTCTGTGTCTTCTACGTCACTGAGCTTTGTTTAGTGATTTGGTCTCAAGGAGATTTTTCGTCATTCTGCTGCAATGAGCAGACTTATTGATAGAGCAAGTTGTGGTCTTTCGTGGGTAAAGTTCACGCACTGCGCTATTCATGCTGATCCCATCCTGCAGAGGCACACCAATGCCAGGCGCACGTGTTAGAGAGGACAGGACCCTTGGCTGTGGAGCGGTGGGTTATCACGCGACATGCTTTTGGGGGGCTGTCCTGTGGGGGGGAGTACATTTCGGAACAGCTAGGTTGAGAGATTTCTCTCCCTGGCCCCGCTCCTTGGAACCATTTGACACAGAACGCCAATACAGTAAGCTCAGCTTTTGAAAATCTAATTTCCTCACACAACAGATTTGGCTCTAAGCGAAACATTTTCACATTTTAAATTTGGGGAAATTAAATCTCTTTATAGTCTCAGGTTAGAGAGAGCTGTAGTTTTTATTATTTATAATCAATTCCGCCCCCGCCCCACCAAACTATAATCCTCCATTCAGAAAACAAAGTAGGAATCCACTATTAACAAACGAGTGTATATTATATATTCCCTTTGTTTTTTTCTCTAGGGGACATGCTTTGTTATTTTAAATCATGTGTACCCATTGTTTTGTGACTTGCCCTTTTCTCTTAATCTGTCTGGATATATTTCCATTATATAGTAGACCTACCTCATTTATTTGCTGCATGGATGTCTAACAGTTTATTCAAACCGTTCTCTGCTGATAGCTAGCAGTAGTATATTAAAGTTTCCCACACCTTGCTCACCAGTGGATACTAGGAGTACATTTTTTTGTTGTTTATCATTTGAATAGATGATAGAGTCACACGGTTGAATATTATAAGGCACAAGGGACAAATATCTACCCTTGCCACCGAGTTCCTGCACATGGAGGCAGCCATGTGTCAGTTTCTTGGGTATCCGTCTAGATTTTTAGTACGGGTCCTAAGGGAAGCATATTGTGTTAGTTCGCTACTGTTTGCATAACGTGCAGACCCGGTGGTTTAAACAATAGGGATTTCTTTTCTCACAGTTCTGGAGGCTAGAGGTCCAAGATCAAGGTGTTGATGGGTTTAGTTTTTCCTGAGTCTTCTCTCCCTGGCTTGCAGGGGATCTTTCCTCTGCACACAACACTTCCCCACCTCCACCACCCCCACCACCCTCCCCCACCCCCCCACCCCCCACCCCCATCTCTCTGTGTCCAGATTTCCTCCTCTTATAAGAACACCAGTGAGATTGGATTAAGGGACCACCCTAATGGGCTCAATTGAACTCACATTAACTCCTTAAAGGGCCTGTCTCCAAATATAGTTACGTTCTGAGGGACTGGGGGCTAGGCCTGTTAATTATGAATTTTGGGTGGGGGGGGACACAATTCAGCCCATTACACATCTCTGTGTGTGTGTGTGTGTGTGTGTAGGTATTTACAAAATGTATAATTTTGATACTTGTATAGATTTAACTAATACCTTAGTGGTTTTTCTAAACTTCTAAGCATCTTTTCAGTAACCTCTTTTTCAGCTAAATATTCAGGGATTAGATTAGTTGGCATTCCAGAGGTCTAGAGCTGGGCAGCACAAAAGGATCAAAGGACCGAATCCTCGCGTGTGTAGACAGGCTGACGGAAGGGAGAGTAATGCAGCTTCACAGCGTGACTTAAAGGGACCCAGTGAACAGAGGCTGACCAAACCCAGTACTGAAATGGGAGGAGAGGAGGAGGAACAGGACCTGACTGACTAGCTTCCGCCTTCACAGCAAGGACAACTTGCTGACCTGACGGAGGAGCTCTTCAGACAGCAGCAGAAGGTAGCTGAAAATCTGAATCTTCTAAGAAAGTAACACGGGCTTTGCCTGGCTGGTGTTACTTACACAAAGATGAGAACTAGGGGAAAAGTGAGAGCTGGGGAGCAAAGCAGGCGACTGCGGTGGCGGCAAGAGGGGCGGAGCAGCTGCAGCTGCGGAGCCCGAGGGAGCAGGCGGGAGGGAAGGACTGCGGAGCGCGCTGTCCCGTTCAGGGCCGGGCCCCAGTGTTAGGAGCTGGCGGCTGCCGCTGTGATGACAGGTGCTTTGGTGCTGTCTGCGCATGTAAAGCCTTGGAGACAGAGTTCAGGGTTAAGAAAAAGGCAAACTACTGAACTTGGGAGGATGGACAGATGTACACTTGCCAATCGATGTAGCAATTACAATGTGCAGCGTGGAAGATGGAAAAGTGCACGTACTTCAATGAATTACTGCTTTTGTCACCTTTTTCCCCCTTGGGGAAAACTCCCTAGTTGAAGTTAAAACATCCTAGGTGGTCCTCATGTTAAAACCTGGCGTTTTACATTTCTATAAAACCTTGTGTAAGCTTTCACTTCAGTAGCATGAGCCTGTGACGCCAGTTCCATCCACAGTGCCAGCGGCTTGTGGGGCAAAGGAAGCGTTAGGTAGCAAAGAGGATCTGTGTAGTCAGTGGATTCTGAGAAGCTACCACCGTGGACTGTCAACCAGGAAGCGCTGTCGTGACCATAAAGTGAAAGGACACGGGTGTAGCAGGGTGGAGGAGAGACCAAAGGTCTCTACATACGTGGAGAATGTGGGCACCACCGAAGCATCCTGGGCAATGAAAGAGGACCGAACCCGATTTGTGCATTCTATTTGGATCACTTCGGGAGTGCTAAGTAGATTACATGTTTAATGTTGACTTGCGTGTGCTCAGTGGAGCCCGATGCCCTGGGTGCTACTGATGTCCCCCAATTGGTCTTGTGTTCCAGAGCTTTAAGTGACGGTCACCTACTACCAGATCTGACCAGATCTGAGTTTTGCCGGCTCTTTTGCCGTGTTTTTTTTTTTTTTTTTGGTTTCTTTTGCTTTCTTAATGGTCAGCGCCTGGTTGTCCCCTTGTACTGGCCCTGGTTCCATCCTTTCAGCTGTCCTATCCGTGTGCCCACAGGCTTTCCCAGCACGGCCCACCTTTGAGGTCCTACCCACTCCTACGCTCATCACTGAATCTGCCTTCATGCTCCGTCGGAGGCAGTCATACGTGAAGTCTGACACCTAACTACAGTCATCTACTCCCACGGGGCCTGTGTTATTCGTTCCCATCTCACCGTCACAAGCCTGGCGACAAGGCTGTTTGCAGGGCACCGCTGTTGTGCGGCTGAGCTGGGATCCAAACCATCTCCACCCTACAGCCTCCTGCTGAAGCACCACGCCGCTGCTCCTCACTGGAGCTTTGCCTCCCTCTGCGCTACACGCTCACTGAGGGCAGGCAAACTGTATACAATAAGTACACGTGTGGGTCTCTCCAATGAGCATGGCGGACATTACTCCTGGATTTCTAGCTGAGTATCTTTTTTCTGCTCCCAAAGCTCTGGCACCTAAGTTTGAGGCGATTTGAATCCTGTAAAATGAGTTGCGATATATGTTAATATGCAGACTTTCATTAGGGGAAACAGGACTAAAATGGTAGTAGTAGTGGTGGGGTGAGCAGCACTTTAAAAATTCAATATTGGGACTCCCCTGGCGGTCCAGTGGTTAGGGCTCGGCGCTTTCGCTGCCCGGGCCCGTCTTTGATCCCTGGTCGGGGAACTAAGATCCCACGAGCCGCGCAGGGTGGCCAAAAAAAAAAAAAGAATTAAAAAAATCGATATTAAACTTCCACAATCTTGGACAAACATCTTTATTCAGGAAATCAAATAAATATGGTAAAAAATTATGCTAGCAACTTCACACAAAGATACAGGACCAAACTTAGAATTACTTGCTCAGGTTATTCAGAATGGAACAAAATTCTTCAAGTGCTCACAATTAGCACAGAAAATACGTGGTTATGTTACTTGCTTTTCATTGGACATTTACTGGTTTACTGTAAGATCCAGGCTGTTACAGTAGAAAAAAGAGGCCACTCCTGCCCCCTCCGGTATACAGCCTAAGTGGCCAAGATGGCCAAGAGCGCAAGTGTTAATGCGATGCAAGCTTTTCTTTGTTTACAATTCTAAAGCTGCCTTACAACTTTTTACTAGTACAGCTATCAGCGGGTTCACTTAATCTTTAGTTTACTGTCTAAGGGAAAGGCAACATAAGAACATAACCCGTCACTTTGGTCCTAGCCTCCCACTTTACAAACATGGATCCAGGATTCTAGGATTACAGCAGGATCACCGTTCCCAGTCTCCGACAGGGGCAGGCCTGTGGCATTTCGCACTGCAAAGCTGTCTGCTCTAGCTTCTTGGCTTCTTAGTGTACATATACTACTTCTATGTATACTACCTCTACCTTTTCATAACATCTCTAGATGTATAGATGAACCCGTGTATGTGCTACCAGTTTCATTCCCTACTGCAGAAGCTTTTGGTTTTAAATCTGACTACCAAATCTTGACCATGACATTTGGTTCTGGATTGTTACAACTAGATCAAGCTATCTGAATGAGGAAAGTAAAAGTTTATTCTCGATTTCTAAAATAAAAATATTTCAAGCTTACTGATAAAGAGCTCTTCATAAATAACACTGTTCACAAGCAAATATCAATCTGTTGATAATCATAAGAAACGGAATATACTATTTTTAAATATAAAAGCAATTTCATTAGGTTTAGATAAACTGAGACAACTAAAACTTTTCCATGCTGTTTAATCAAGTGACTTACAATGTACACATTCCTGAGTACACCCCATTGTAGTGACACTGTTTACTTCTGAATTTTTTGCATTCAGCTTAAAAGGTGTTTCTTCCCAAGAAACTGAACTTTTCTGTCAAATGCGCTTGATCGAATAGGAGAATTGGGTTCATAAAATGGATTCATTGCAAACTAGAAGAGAAGAAAGTATTAAGGTGAGCTTGTCAAAGTAAAAAGGCTGACATCATAAGTCTCTAAAAGGAAAATCTTTTAAAGTTTTAAATTAAGTCATTAAAGACATTCAAAGCAAAAGTCTGAAGACCACATTTTTAAGTTTTAATGAAGATGTTCCACTGTTAAATATTAATGGCCCCTTAAGGAAGTTTCTGTCTTGGTGTTTAAGGGAAGTACCTGTGGCAAAACCCTTGGTGGCACGTATGGTAAGTGCTGCCTGCGTGAGCAAAACCAACTCCCGGGATCCACCGTGTGTGTGAAATACAACTACATTCAACGTTCATTATCAAGATGTGGATTCATCCGGCAGGCCCTTTGGCTGTATAAAACACACTAAAAATCTGATACGCTCAGAGTGGAGGAAAAGTTATACCACACTGCTTTTAAAAGTTACTCTTGTGCGGTAGTTTTTAACAATCAGGTTTTTAATACTCTCCTTTAACACAAGGTGAGTGACCAGTTTCTCAGATAACGTAATGAGTATATCATAATATGTGTGAGGGAAAATTAGTACTGGATGGAACCACAAATGAGGAAAGGAGTTACCAACTTTTACACCTTAATCACTTCATGTTGTCCATCTTTATAAGAGGGCTAAATATTCTCATTTGCTACTTCTGACTAGGAATATTGATTGGTAACTGTGCTGATATGCAAAAAATCTTGTCCAAATAGAGAATGTTTAAATTATTAAGAATATACTGTCAGCACTGCAGTTTAACCACTCATATCTTATTACTATTTCATTTTTTCCAAACGAGTATCAAGAAACGCGTGTGGCCCCTTTCTCCTTGAGTGACTTTGATAATACATGAATCACTTCCTGTTTATGATCTACATTCATTGCACTGTAACTTACTTGTTAAGTAGATGGAAAACATTTTACATTAAAATTATGAAGCAACTTCCCTTATACAGACTGCTTCTGTCTCTCGCTTTAGGGTTCCCTCATAAAATCAACTATATGCACCAAAAGGGGGAGAATGAAACCGACTTAAAAATAACTACGAGTTGTTGTCCTGCATACGTGTTAAGCTGGTGGTAGAGACCTGCCTGGTGAGGGAGCTGCCGGAACGGTCCTGCTGGAGGAGAGCTCTGCTGAGAGGAGAGCTGTGCGGTCTAAGGGGGCTGCCTCAACAGGCCAGTGTCCTGCCAAAGTTGGAATCTCTTTTATAACCAGATTTTACAAGGTACAGAACATACCATACCTTTATGTATAAATCATAGACATCAGTAAAGAAGTTCTTTATCCCGTCTTCTTGCCTAATGTCATGCAGCATAATAAATCTCATATGTGAAATAATTAAGGTATAATCTTTAGAAACGAAAACTGAAAAGCAATCAGTTGATACAGTATCCTTCAAATGAGTCACATGCAGTGTATTTTGCGATGGAAAAGGGGAATCTGTAAACTGGGTTCAAAGGTTAGTTTTATCTTGAAGAGAACATAATCTTTTTAAGTTAGAAAATAACTACAAAATAAAATCACCATTGATATGGTTCAGATAAACCTTAACTTTATATATGAGACTTGGTTTAAAAATGTTCTGTTAAACAAAAGGTGAGTGTTTTTTCCCCCTAAAAAAATAAAAGCCCCGTAAGTGGCAATGTTTACCTAATATTTTGCAGTCCACAGACTCAGAACCTGGCATCTAGGTCCCACGTTGGTCTAGTCTGTTACCCCAACCCTTTGTTAGAGCCCTTTATTAAACAGGTAAGGATATGACCCGCAGTGACGAATGCTGAAACAAACCACTCATTGAACTTGTCCACCGTCTTCAAGTACATGTTGTTTGACAGCCACATGTTCTCATCTACGAGGTCGAGAGCCGCGTGAGCTATGAACTGGTTCAGATGGCGGTGATCGTCCTAGGTGGCAGCGAGCAGCATCAGATTAACATTTCCTTACAGCCTCAAGACAGCCACACTTCACTCTGCAAACTCTAGACACAGCTTTCTGGGGTGCGGGGGGGAAGCTTTCTGCTTTTACTTCGATTATTGTCATGAGACTTACAGAGGTCTTCAGTGCTTTCACATTATTTTCTGTTTTCTAATCTGGTATCGAAAACTCAATAAATAGAAACAGCCAATTACTTAGTAAATGAAATGTGTCCAAGAAACTATATTTTTAAAATTTTGCAAGAAGGAAGTTACCAAGTTCTGTAACCATTTAAGCATGTGAAAAAAGGATACATTAAAAAAAAAAATAGATCCTGCTTTTTTGTTTGTTTTTCTCCCCCTCCCCATTTCTCCCCTCCCCTCAGCTCAGATCCTGCTTTCAAGAAGCTCACATCTTTTTAGAGGAGGAAGACAGGAAAAAACAAGGTAGGCTGGGGCTAAACAGGTGGTGAGTACAGGCCTTGGGTGGGGCTGGGGGTAGGAGGCGGGGCTTCGTGTGCGGTGACACCCGGTGAGCAGTGGAGACAGCCTGGCACAGGCCGTCTTGAGGTACAGGGAGCTCACATGGCAGGGGACCTGGGAGTGGCAGGCGGCCAGGCTCAGCCCCAGCTGCGTACAGTCCCCTGTGCCGACAGCGCCAGGTGGTCCTGTCAAAGCCGGGGGTGTCCTTTTCATGGACTGTAAAGGCCTAACTGAAGAAGGTGGGACTGTCCCAGCAGAATGTGCAGAAGGAACTCATAACCTGGAATGCAGTCTCCTGTGGAATTCTTACTTTCAAAATGCATTTTTCAAAGAACACCTCTGTTACAGGTTGAATTTGTGCCCCCTCCCCCAACCCCTATGTTGCAGTCCTAACCCTCAGTACCTTAGAACGTGGCCGTATTTGGAAAGAGGGTCAATGCAGATGTAATTAGTTACCATGAGGTCATGCTACGGTTGAATGGGTCCCTAATCCAATGACTGATGTATTTAGAAAAGGGGGAAATCTGGAGACAGTCGCGCACCCAGGGAGATTGGCATGTGAGGACTGCAGTTCTGCTGCCACAAGCCGAGAACCGCCAGAAGCTGGGAGAAGGGCCTGGAACAGACCTTCCTTAGCGCCTCTGGATGGGCACGGCCCTGCTGACAGCTTGATCTCAGACTTCAGGCCTCCCCAACTGTGAGACAAGACATTTCTGTTCTAAGGCACGCCGTTTCTGGTACTCTGTGACACTGGCCCTAGGAAACGAACATAACTTCCTTGCTGAGGAGGCTGTTCCCATGACTGGGCAGCCAAGTTGCCCTGGAATCCCTCGCGTAGGTAAAGCGTGTTTATACTCCACTCACGGCACCGTGACGAAGCTAACTTAATCCTCAGGGAAATGGATGTGTTTTGTCTGGCTCACAGTAGTGTTTTCCTTTACACTGATGATCAATCTTGAGACATTAGAAGAAAATTGTAGAAATGGTTTATGAAGGTGAGCGGTAGCAGGAGAAAGATCAAGTCATGCGACGCTATTTTTACACGCACTGTTTTGCCTGCCGCGAGGCCACTGGAGTGAGAGAAACTTTCAGTAGCCATATACCACACAAAGCAACTACTGCTGCAGGGATGCCTCACATCCAAGTTTTAACGAGCAATGTGCTCATGTGAATGTGGGAAAATAATGTAGCAACACCTGCTAGGATAATACCTTGGATTTCTATCATATCTTAGTGGCAAGATCTGAATAGTTGAAAAGCGTCTTACACTGGACATTACACGTCACAACTAATTTCAAACATCAGTTCCTGTCTTAAGGGACTTTCAAGCCTATTTTTGGAGGTTGGGAGAAACGTAGCACAACCTGTCGGCAGTTTATTTGGAATATGCACTTGTACAGGGAGATGGAAGGCACCAGCTATGCTCATCCCAAGACTCTATGGCTCTGTTTACTCAGTGGCAACATGTTCTTGAAGCTTGTTTATCAGGAACCACTCTTGACAGCAAGAAGGTTGGGTGGCGTCACGGGAGAGGAGAGCACAAGGGCACCACGCGGCCAGTGGGTGCCACGTGGGGGTCGCCGAAAAAGGCTGCCGTCTCAGGGGCAGCAGGAGGACGTGTAAGTCTGGGTCTCTTTTAACCGTCCCGGGGTAAGTGGATCTAGCATGTATGTCCTGCTGAAAAAGGTGATTCACGGGGACAGAAGGGACTTCCCTGGCATTTCAGGGCAGCACCACCTGCTCCTGCAGAGCCACTGCAGGTGAGCTATGTTTCTGTGTGCTCAGGAGCCGCCTTCACAGGGGGTGACACAGGGAACTGATGACCAGGGAGAGGAGACCCAGGGCATCTGCTAGTGCGTGTTAAGTGTGTGCTGAATTAGAGCACGAACAAACAATTCAGAGGATGCTCCTGGCTGGCTTCTATAAACCTGTGGGACTGCAGAGCAAGCCTCATTTAGTTGTGCTGGGTTCGTAGTTACCTCACCTGTCCAGATGTCTTGCAGTTCTAAAATCACATCACACCATTATCGTTACAACAACAGAACAACTGTTATGGAATTTTTAAAGGTTCCATACGCACTTTGGATTCTGCTTTTCCAGCTGGCAAAAACTCCATTTCAAAAACTGGATTATCATGGTGACCAACAATGACAAAGTAGAAGCTTCCAGACATTGTCTTCAATATATAGCTCCTAATTAAATGAAAATAACACATATTTTTAGTACTCAATACTGAAAATCAAAAACCAGGAAGTGACGAACTCCATTTATTTTTTTTAACTTACACCTGAATTGCAGAGGAGGTGGCCCCTAAGCTCGGCACGCTTTCCAGTATGCCACTGTAGATACATGGCTTTTGGATGATACAAATTCTTTATCTGTGGTATGTCCTGGAGAATCCACTACTACATTTTCATAGGGAAACTGGAAGACCTCTAATATGAAATCATAAGAACAACATTCTCATGATCCGAAAGCGTGGAACATTTAGGGTAAGCTGGCTTAAACTTGGACTAGATCAGTCAGCATTGGCACTAACACCTGGGTGCTGATGAGGAAATGACTGACTTGCCTTAGAAATTTTCAGGAAGGATGCTTCCAAAGAAGCTAAGAACCACTCTAGCACGTGTCCTTTACAGAAAGGAGAGCTCCTAGAGCAGTCAGCTACAGACTGTGTGGTACTTGTATTCCTACCTGAAGGGTATGTTATGAATGTAACTCTGCACATAAAAGAGCCTGTTATATGCCTCTTCAAACACCATTTATGAGAGAGGAAGAAACAGTTTTGTACTCTAGAAGAGATGGAAGAAGTCATAATCCAAAAGGAAGACATTCTGAGTCATTAAGAGGTCTTGGAACGAGGGTTAATAGGTTTGCTACAGGAATAAAACAGAGAAAGTGGGGGGTGGGGGAGAAATCAGTGATTCTGGGGCGTTTAGCACAATCGAAATCTGGATGGATGGACGGACAGACGGGCGGATGCATTTATGTATGCATTTTTCATACGAGGTCTTTGGAATCAGACCATGCTAGGTTCAGGTCTAGCTCTAGCGACATGAGCGCAGGCACGTGGAGACGTGGGGCCTAGGAAGGCCCCGTCATGGGGCGGGGATCTGCTTCACTGGGAGCGTACAGTAAGGTGTGTCCGAACCCAGGGCCCATGGAGCCTCACTGGGACTTCCACGCGACGACACATGAAGACCTCGGAAATGTACTTCCTGATGAGTACAGCATTTTGTAGAGGAAATCACGGCACGGCTGGCCCCTTTCACTGTGGAATTGGAAGGCCGTGACAGGAAGAAAGGGAAGATAGGAGACCTGTGGCATGATGAAGTGAGTCAGATTTAAAAGGTTATTTGGGGCAGCGGTTGGCACACTACGGCCTGTGGGCCCTATCTGGCCTGGTCCATCCTCTCGCTACCGTCTAAGGCTGCTCCTGCCCTACAATGGCAGCGTGGGGTGGTCGCCACAGAGACCATCTGGCTCTTTACAGAAAAAAGGGGAAAGATGAGAAAAAGACCCAAACAGTAAAACTGGACAACAAAGACGGGCAGGAATGATACAAAAGCTCTGCAAAACTAGGAGAATTGGCAGTAATTCTCAAGCACAGGTGAGGGGAAGAGGGATAGGAGCCTGAAATTTTAACCAAGTAAACAATGACATCATTCATTCTTGCCGGAATAGGTTTCATGGCTGGAGTTTGCAAAGGGAAGGGCTTACTTTCTTCAGCACAAACATTTAAGCAGCAGCAGGGGAAAAAAAATACTGTAAGGAAGATGCTTCTCCCCCTGCACACATTTAGAAGCAGCAAGAGACAATATGTGTATAAGGAAGATTACCCTCCTCCCCGCCTTCCCCCAAACCCACTCAACCCTATACGGAGACCCGGGTCTGGGAGACAAGCACATCCTAAGAACAGCGTGAGGATAAACAGAAAGGCAACGCAGGAAATACCGCATAAACGGTCGATCACAAACTGCTCAGCTACGCAGAACGAGAGCTGCCAATCGTGTGATTTCACACACAGCTGAAGACGGTATGCAGCTCTCGATTCCATTCTGACAAGGAAAAGCTGAAAGGTGTAGTGGAAGAAAAGGAAGCCACGGGAGAACACAGCCGTTTTGTCTCAGGAAGGGAATGTCCACAGCCATTTAATACTTGGGGCTTCTCTGCCTAGGTGGTGAGCAGAGGTGAGACAGGCTCTAGAATTCCGTGCTGTCTGATAAGGGAACTTTCTGCGAGGATGGAGATGATCTACACCTGCTCAATTTTTCCATCACCTAAAATAGGGGCCCTTCAGGTGTCTCCAAGGGCTCGAGGTTATGGAGGCGGTCACACAGAACTTGGCAATGGATTAAACTGGGGAGCTGCGGGAAGAATCGAGCATGTTTCCAAAATGTCTGGCTGAGGTGATCAAGCAGAATATCAAGATGATGAACCTATTCACTGAGAACGGAAATAAGAAAGGGAAGGAAGAGGGATGAAAATGAACAGGTCAGTTTTGAACGTGTGGTGGTAGCCAGAACAGCTCCCCCGAGCCCCACCAAGATGTCCACATCCTAATCTCGGGAACCTGTGAATGTTAATGTATTCAATACATGGCAACGGGCATTAAGGCTGCAGATGGAACTAAGGCTGCTCATCAGCTGATCCTCAGATAGGGCGAGAATCCTGGGCTGCTCAGGTGGGGCCAATGTAATTACAAGCGTTTTTAAAAGTGGAAGAGGGCAGCCCCACAAGAAAGTCAGAGGGAATCGTGGCTGCGGAAGGATCGCCACGGAGATACAACATTGCTGGCTTTAGAAGATGGAGGAAGGCGTCATGCGCCAAGGAATGCGGGCGGCCTCTAGAAGTTGGAAAGGACAAAGAAACAGATTCTTTTTTTTTTTTTGGCGGTACGCGGGCCTCTCACTGTTGTGGTCTCTCCTGTTGCAGAGCACAGGCTCCGGACGCGCAGGCTCAGCGGCCATGGCTCACGGGCCCAGCCGCTCCGTGGCATGTGGGATCCTCCCGGACCGGGGCACAAGCCCATGTCCCCTGCATCAGCAGGCGGACCCTCAACCACTGCGCCACCAGGGAAGCCCAAGAAACAAATTCTTCCCGAGAGCCTCCAGAGGGGATTTCAGCCCAGTGAGACCCGTGTTGGACGTGTATGCTACAGAACTGTAAGATGATAAATTTGTGTCGTTTTAAGCCAGTAAATTTGTGGTAGTGTGTTATGGGCACAGTAGGAAACTAACACATGTCGAAGCTGAAAAAACCTGCAGGTATAAGAAAAAAGGAAATACTCCAGGAAGTGTCAGCAGTAAAGGTAGAAGGTGCATTCTATAGAGACTGGGGACAAAATGAGCTTATTTTCCATGGGATGCGGGTTTCAGAGCCCTGTGGCAAGCGGGGGGAGGGCGGGCCATGGTGCGTCGAGGTGAAGCCCCTGGGAGCAGTAGGGGGATAAGAGTATGGAAGAGAACAGCGGCTGGGGCTGGGTTTTTCCAGCAAGTATCCCCTACGGCTAACACAGCCCTTCCACCCCCCTTGCCGAAAGGACCTGTGAGGAGGGGGCCGTCGTTTGGGCAGTGTGGGTGTGGGGCGCGGGGGACGGTGCTGGAATATAGGAGAGGGGATGCAGGAAAGAGAGGCGTTGTGGGGATTAACTCTCCTCAACAAGGACGAGAACCTTCTGAAAGTTCCAGTGCCGAGGCCCTCGGGGCCTCAGGGGCCTGACTGATGAATGCTGTGTCTGGGTGATGAACAGCACGTTTGTGAGAAGTTGCCATAGTTGTTAAAGTACCAATGAAGAAATCCTCCCTTATAAGGGCAGGACTTGTTGGCTGAAGGGAGGGGAGCCAGCACTCCCATCTGTGGTGAAAACAGCCGTCTGTGGTGGCTAGAGTGTCTTGAGCTGCTCTTGAGAGAGGTAACTAAAGAAATGAACAAGGAGCTCTGGATTTCCCTGAAAAGACCGTGTACAGGATGTATGAAGGAAGGAGGGCACAAACTAGTAATGAACGTAAAAATGGGACCAGAAACCTGTGACGCTAGTATCAGAAGGGCAAAAGCCCAAAACAAGCTGAAATGTGTGGGAGGCTTTCAGGCTACCACAGGGAAAAGCAAGGGAGAAAGGTCAATTAGTTGAGGCACCTGGTACATAAATAACACGGGACACAGGTGTGCTGAACTTGGGTTTTCTCAAAGAATGATTTTCACATGGCACGTGTGGAAGCAGTTAGGTTAGGCTGTGAACCCCAAGACAGGTATGTTAAAGAAACAGTTGGGTTGACAACTGACGGTGTAACTACTGGTCAGTGACGTTTGAGAAATCACAGGAACAGAAAAGAGCCAGTAACTGTCATTCCAACTCTGAGAAACAAAGAGGCTTGCCTCCCAGTCTGAGTACTTCGGAAGAGATTAAAACACCAACAGAAATAGGTATTAAATGCCTGTCTTCGGTCAGACCCCATGCTGGGGGCTTTTATGACAAGCTAAGTCATTTAATGTGAATCCCTAGACAAAAAGAGTGGGTTCCGACTCACTCACTTGTTCTAGGAGAACAAGTTATGTCAGACCTACACTCGCTGTTGAGGAAGGGAAATACGGAGACGGTGAGTCACTTTCTGAAGTCCTGGGGTTCTCTACCTAAGAACCCAGGGGAGACCTGTAGCCTGGATGGCAGCCTGTGGTGCCCCCAGAGCCACAGCAGTGCCGGGGCCCAGGAAGTGCTCGTCCTCTGCTGAAGGAGGGACGGTGCAGGGCTGACTGGAATGTTAAAGTGCTCCATGTCAGTCGACAGCATGGGGTCTCTAGGGAGCCTTTGAGGTTGACCTTAACCTAGTCCAGCCCAAGGTTTGCATCAGTAACTGCGATGAAGCCAATTTACCACACCCAAAGATAACATGCTATAAGGGCACCTAATTTATTAGAAGGCTAAAGTTAGGATTCAACAGATCTCCACGGCTAGGAGAAATAGGTGACATGAACAGGATAGAATGTGAAAGGGTTTGAAATAAAGTCCTGTACTTGGGCTTAAATCAACCGCACAGCAATAGGATGCGGGAAACCTAGTGTAAGAGCAGCTCATCTATGAGAACCGGTTTTCATTCATTGCCAGCTAAATCGGAGGCGGCAATCTGATACAGTGGCCGAAAAAGCGAATGCAATTCTAGGCCTGCATTAAGAGAAGATGATGTCCTCGTCACTAATAATACCACCTCTGGGGGACATGCTCAGTTCTGGGAATCACATTGTAAAATCATTAACTCTGAACTGTGTGTGCTGGGAGGAGGGAGGCATCTAGGCTAGGGAATGCTCTGGAAACAAGACAAAAGCTACCGAAGGAACTGAGGATGTTTAAACCGGAGGCGGGGGGAGACGTTTTTTTGCGGGGGCAGTGGGCTATGGTGCAGTCTTTAAATACGATGCTGTCTAATGGGAAGGGATTTGACTAGGGATGGCAAATGGGTTTTTTCCCATGAGCCTATTCTAATCAACTAGCAGTGAAGGCCAGGAACTGGTGCTGAGAAAGCTTCTGAGACTAAGGGTGGTCAGGGGGAAAGACTACTGTGATCAGTTACCCGCATCTGCTACGGGTTTGGGAGAGGGCAGTGCCTATGGGAACGCCAAGTATTTGCTAGCTCTGAACTAGACAGACTTAATCCAAACCGTTCCAGAGGCCAAGCCTAGGGCTGCTCCTTTGAGGTTACATGGAAAGACATTTGGGTCAATATAATTGAGAACTTTGTAACAATTAAAGAACTATCAGGCTGCCTTGTGAAGTGACACCCCCCGATCACTAGAAGTGTGATAAGGGGAGGCTGGAAGACCACTAGTAGTGCCAGAGTGGGAGGATGAACCCAGTGAACTTAGAAGGCCCCTCCGAGACAACTCATGGATGCCAGTTCCAAAACCACCCATTTTTCCAGCAAACCTCTTTCAGCCTCTATAGAGGAACTTCTGGAAAACTTCCCTGTGCTCCCAAAAGCAGTGGCTTCAGTTGTTCCCCAGACCTGGGGCTGGAAGACTAACCTAGTGTGGCACAAGACATGTCCACTGCAATAAGCAGGATGAATCCTGTTGACAGTTCTCTAATAGGATATTTTTCCTATTAATATTAAAAGCAATTCCTCTACCTCACCATAAGTGAGGTTATGCTGGCTTTTGGACATTTCATCTAAATCTATTCAATTTGGCCACCAAAGGTTGGGGGTAAGAGGGTCTTAAGGCACAGATGTGTTTTTATTTAACAGTACTTGCAACATATTAACATCATCTTAGAACATTTTTCATCCTCTCACTATTCTGCTCAAAAGCCTTAATGTTTCTCATCTACAGGGATCAAGTAGCAGTATCAAAAATGTAGTCCCATGTTGCTCTGTACAGCTTTTCTCCACCTCATTGCTCTACCCTGGCTACAGTGGACTGGTATACTTTTCTTCTCCCCAACTGATTGGGTCCACTCCAGATTTATTTCTCTCTTCATGCCTGGAATACTCTCCCTGATTCCATGTGTAAACCTCCCCCATCTTTCAAAGCCCACCCAAATTCCTCCTTCTCCAGGTATTTTCCAACACCAACCTACACGCTCTCTACCTCTTACGGAAGCCCTGTCACTCCTGATGCCTCTTAAATTCTCTAAGCCTTTCACCGCCAGGGGTGAAAATTCATTGTACTCATCAGTGCTGTTCACAAAACCATCACTGGCCCAATTTTGTCCTCATGGGGCTTAGATACCTTATACTCCACAGCATGGGACTCTGGAGCCAGGCCAGATGCCTCACTGCTCTTGAAAGGGTCCTGTTTTTTTTTTTTTATTATTATTCCTTTCAGAATGTTCCCCCTTCCTCCCATGCTTTTTGCCCATCCTCCAAATTCAACCCAGCAAGGCCCTGATGAAGTCACACTTTTCAGAGATGTGCCCACTCATGTCCATCTCCAACCACTTTTTCTAAAATCTTTACCCAGTCTACAGTGCATCTTAGTTCTTAGTCAATTCTCTGGCTGTAATGTTTTCATTATTGCTTCTCGAGAGACTGGTTCCTTTTCTTTCTAATTAGATTTAAGTATCTGGGGGGCCCGGCTCACCTATCGTCACAGCACGTACAACGATGGGTACTCAAAGTTTAGCTCACTGGTTTTCAACCACGGGTAATTTTGCTTCCCAGAGGACACGTGGAAATGTCCGGAGACATTCACGGTTCTCAGAACCGGGGGCGGGAGAAAGCAGGTGCTACTGGCATCTATTGGGTAGAAACCAGGGATGCTTGCTCAACCTCCTGCAGTACACAGGACAGCCCCACAACGGAGCATTTTCCGGCTCCAAACGGCAATAATGCCGCGGTTAAGAAACCCGAGGTGAACTGGATGACCCAGTGAAAGGTACAAGAAGCAAAGCCCCCGAGCAGGTGGACGTTTGCAGGTTGAATCGCGGTGTGGACTGGCCCGGTGGGTTGTGAAGAGCTCAGCCGGCCCCGGGGCAGAGGGGAGAGACAGGGCCAACACTCGGATCCCGTGGGGCCGGGGACATCCCCCAGAGTCCCGGAGCGCCAGCTGCCCACTCGCTCCATTCCCTACCTGCGGCGAGACGCCGGGAACGGAAACGCCCAGTCAGTTCCCGCGGCCGAGACCCGCTTCCCGCAGCTTCCGTAGGGACTCCTCAAGCAGCCCTCGCGAGACTCTGCCGTTGCGCTCTCGCGATAGTGGGCGGAGCTTCTAGCCGCAGCGCGGCGGCGCAGGTCCGGGCTTTCGCTGTAATTCTCCAGGCTAGCGCGGTTGGGCTCGGAGGATCTCGGGGAGGGGTGGAATTAGGTCTGAGCGGTTCGAACTCCGGCTGGTGCTGCGCTTTCTCTGGCCTTCTGTCTCCGGTCTCAGCCCTCCAGCCGCCTGTGAGAGTCTCGCGTGGGCCACAACCACGCCCACTTATCAGAACCGCGGAGAAAGGAAGTGTGTGTCTCTGCCTGAGTTCTTAGTTTGGAGTTCAGCTTGTTCCTCCCGTTTTTCTGGGACAGCGGCAGGGCTCTCCGGCCAGGGATTCCCTTAGGCTTTGGCTTGCACCCCGGCCTCTGGGCTCCGACCCCGGGCACAGTGGGGAGGGCTCGAGAGGAAGCTCACACCTGATACCTCAGGTAGATACATCTGCCCCCTCCTCGGGGCGGGCGGAAGTGGAGCCTTTGTTTGTTTCCGTTAAACCGCCTTTGGCTTCCTTGGAGGCCACCAACCGTCTTCAGAGATTCACGTCCCTTGTGCCTGCCAGGTAACCCGTAACTGTTTTCTCTTCTAGTCCACCATGCTCCCCAAATCTGATGTGTTGAGTCAAGATGAACTGCGGAAAAAGCTGTACCAGACGTTTAAGGATCGAGGTATACTGGATTCACTGAAGGTATCACTTTTAGGCATATCTCTTACATAAATTTTACAAGTGTAACCTGTAACAGGTAGTCCACATGTAAAGACATCCATGTCTTGGGTTTTAAAAATAGCATGATACACAGATTGTATTGGTGAATTACACTGCTCTGTTCCTGTGTAACTCTTAAATCGTAAAACAAACACATTTTAGTAAGGTTAGGTTTGTTTTAAAGACTTGGCTTAGAGGTTCCTGAGTTAATAAGTGGTTTTGTAATACTCATATTTGAACAGAGGATATTGTCACCATATAGAAAACATTAAGGGACTGCTTACTGTAGAAAAGGGGGAATGAGGAATTTCTTCTTTAAAATATATTGAAATTTATAAATACTTGAGCAGCAAATATTTCTTAGTACACTTTCATGTATGAATTAACAGCAAGGAGTAGGATTAGCTGAAATGTGTTTTCATTACTATATACATTTCAAAAGACCATTTTACACTTAAAATGGGAAATTAAGGACAGTTTTTTTCTTGTCTCCTCCATTGTTTTTGTAACTTAAAAATACTTCAGATTCATCTGAAAAATACTTCAAACTCATCTGAAATATAGAAAAGCATAGAAAAGAAGTCATCTCTAATACAAGTACTAATTGGCGTAATGTTGCATGTATTTGTGTATCCTCTTTACTATTATATGGTGAGCATTTTCCTGTGTCCTTAAATGTGTCTTGAAATCCTCATTTTCATTGGCGCCAGGCTCATCTTTGGACATATGGGTAATTTATGCAGCATTCCCCTGTTATTGAATATTTAGGTTATACCCAGGTTTACACATTCCTTCAAATGCATCTCTCACTTTTTGCCTAGGATAGATGAAGTGGTATTAATGAATCAAAGGGCGTGAACATTTGTAAGGTTCTTGGTGTACATGTCTTGTTTTAGAAAGGTTGTAATACAACTGACCCTTGAACAACACGGGTTTGAACTGCTCAGGTCCACTTAAATGTGGACTTCTTTCAATAAATACCTACTACAACACTACACTGTCTGTGGTTGGTTGAATCTGCTGATGCAAAACTGGGGATATGGAGGGGACTCCTAACCCCCGGTGGTTCGAGGGTCAACTTCAGTTTATATTCCACCAGCAGTTTGAGAATGCACGTCTCTCTCCAATAGTATGATCATGACATGTTTTAAACCAATCTAAGCCTGAGAAACTATTTTAACATTCTTTTGTTTATCAGTGAGGTTGCATATATTTTCTGGCCATTTGTATGTTTTCCATGGATTGGTGCTTCATGTTCCCCTTGCCCGTTTTTTTTTCCCTAGGGTGCTAGTGTTTTCTTATTGATACGAGTCCTTTTAATGGAAACTTAATCTTTTTTTCCTTTTTTGTGACAATACTACCTGTCTTCAATTTTAATTTGGCTCTAAAAATACTGAAGTTACATTTTTATGTGGTCAAGTCTATCGTTTACTTTTTTTGTGCTGATTATTCTCAGTCATTTTCCACTGAGAATGAATATTCACTTTTTTTAAGTTTTTAAAAAGGCTGTTTTTTTTTTACACTTAATTCCTTAACCCACCTGAAATTAGTTGTAGTATATCACACATTAGTCCACTTGCTTAGGAGGAATGGTTTTTGCGTCTGGGCATGGTGTTTGTTCTCTTACTGTCCTTTGGGTTTGGTTTGGTAGGATTTTACTTCATGTCTATAGTCTAGTTGATAATGACCTATCATTATCCATTTTGAGCTCTCCTTGTTAGGCTTTGGTATCAGCATTATGTTAGCCTTGTTCACTTCACAGCTGCAGCCTATCCTAAGGAGAAATACTGTTTCTTGTTTGCAGCTGGCCACTCAGTTTGTTATTCTAGCGTGATCAATGGCAGGGGGGATTTTGGCAGGGGAGATTTTTACTTTCTCAGTCTGAGCTAATTTACTTTCTCAGTTTAATGACCTGAGTGAGTTCTAATTTTTACAATTGAAGTTTTGAGTGGCCTAATTCACCTTCTCTTTGGGTGTGTGGAAAGAATTTGTATTTATGATTAAGTACAGAGTCATATGGGTATCTGGTAAATGAAGTTTATGAAAAATCTTCTTTTTCCTTTTTGAGTCTACTCTGTCAATTGCTGAGAGATGTGCTGAGGGTTCTGGGTCTCTAAGTCTTGTCTCTCCTACTTCCCCTCCCCCCACAATTATTGGCTTTCTTTCTTTCTTTCTTTCTTTCTTTCTTTTTTTTTTTTTGAGCAGAGAAAGGTTTATTGCAGGGCCAAGCAAGGAAACAGGTGGTTCATGCTCAAACCCGAACTCCCCTATGGTTTTTTGGGGAGAAGTTTTCATAGGCACAATTTGGGGTGAGGGCTCTGTCCTTACTTTTGTCTTAGAGACGTTGCAAGCTTTAATTCTGAATAGATTTCCCTCTTGGCACTGGCTGCTGGAAAGCCCCCCCGGCCAGTTTTTGGATTCCTTCCAGCAAGTGCTAGATGTCATGCTTTTTGGGTGTGTCAAGATGGAAATTCATCTGTAATGTCATTCCACTCTTTGCTACTCTTCCTTTTACCCTGCTTAAATCCCTCATTTAATTCTTAGCCATTTCAGCACTTGTTTGCAAGACACCCTAAATCCTTTTGTTAATTAAGCTGAATCTAAGTATATTTCTTCCATTACTATGTTACAAATTTAATTAAACCACTAAATTTTACTGGTGGAGGAGGCTTTAATTTTCTCTTTTCAGTTACTTAACTGTATCAGATGAGGCAAAGCATATATATTTTGTTTACTGTAAATGTGTTTTTTACTATAGGATTTTATTTTATTTTTGAATTTTTGAACCTTAGTTTTTTATACAGCAGGTTCTTATTAGTCACCTATTTTATACATATTAGTGTATCCATGTCAATCCCAATCTCCCAATTCATCCCACCACCACCCCATCCCCTGGCCATTTTCCCACCTTGGTGTCCATATGTTTCTTCTCTACATCTGTGTCTATTTCTGCCCTGCAAACCGGTTCATCTGTATCATTTTTCTAGGTTCCACATATATGCGTTAATATACGATATTTGTTTTTCTCTTTCTGACTTGCTTCACGCTGTATGACAGTCTCTAGGTACATCCACGTCTCTACAAATGACCCAATTTTGTTCCTTTTTATGGCTGAGTAATGTTCCATTGTATATATGTGCCACATCTTCTTTATCCATTCATCTGTTGATGGGCATTTAGGTTGCTTCCATGACCTGGCTATTGTAAATAGTGCTGCAGTGAACATTAGGGTGCATGTGTTTTTTTGAATTATGGTTTTCTCTGGGTATATGCCCAGTACTATAGGGTTTTAGATACACATATGAGTTTTGTTCTATACTACTAATATAGAACTATATATAGAACTAATATATTCTCTTTAGCTAAAGGATAGAAGAAAGAGATGTAACGAGAACTTCATTTGTTTCTTGTTTGTATTCTATTAATAATAATTCCGTAGATGTTATTTACTGCTGAACCCCATGAATCTAGGCAGTGTACTCTTAAGCTCTGCCCAATTGTATGTTTCAGATTATGTGCAAAATAAATTAGAACAAATATCCAGGAGTCTGATTAGGGGATTTTTTAAAACCAAAATGAATAATAACAGTGGTATTGTAACTTTGAGAAAATTAGCCACCTTGAGCCTAAATTTCCTCATTTATAAAATAGGGGGAAATTATTATATTTCATAACGTCTAGAATTGTAAATAGTCCATGTGAAAGTGAATCTTAATAAGCCTTTTTTGGGTTTACTGATTTTTCTCTTGTATATACTATTTCCCTTTTGGGAACCTAATTTTATTTTGATCAATATACTTGAATATATTGAACCCAGTATTATTTTCGTATCCTCCAACAATTTGCAGAGAGGTGAGGAAGTAGCAGAGTTTTCTCCTGTATTTGGTGCCCCAATGAAAAGTTGCTGAACTGGGCTCGTAGGGAAGCGAAGTTAGTCTCACCATGTTCTGGCTCACCACCAGCTCACTTGGAAGCCGGTGAAAGCAAGCTACTCTTTCTAGAGCCCACTGGGCTGCTTGTCTCACAGGGTAAGACAGAGTGTCCAGGGGAAGGTTCCTAACTTGTGGCCGTGGATTTAGAACCATTCTGGAAACAAAAGGAAGGATTCTAATTCATGTGACAAGTCTGTTCCGCCCGTGGAAAAAATCCTGCTGAAATTTATTTCCCCCTCTTGTTTCATTTTGTATTTGGTCTAGACGCAACTCCGAAACCAGCTTATTCACGAACTGATGCACCCTGTGCTGAGTGGCGAAGTGCAGTCCCTGTCCATCTCAGTGGAAGGGAGCTCCCTGTTAATAGGAGCTTCCAACTGTCTAGTGGCAGATCACTTACAGAGATGTGGCTATGAATGTTCACTTTCTGTCTTCTTTCCGGAAAGTGGTTTGGCAAAAGAAAAGGTAACATCTTTGCTTTTCTGTCTCTGAATTTTCTGTTAACAGCTTCTCCCTCAGATAATAGCTAAGTGCTCCTTGGCTAGCTGGGTCCCTTTCTTGTTTATCTTTGACATTACATCATGTATTTGTTATAATGTGACAAAGGAGTATGAAATCTGACATTGTGACCGATTCCTTGGTATCTTAATTCGTCTTTATAAAATTGTGATGTTTTGGAGCTAGAAGTGCTCTGACACTCCATGTAGTCTGAGGACACGAAACTGCCGTTTATGTTGAATGTCTGTTGTGAGGCTGGCCCTGCTGGTCACTCTGCAGGTGGTACTTGGATTACAGATGAGGATCCAGACACTGGAGAGGTGGGGTGATTTGCTCACGGTCACATGATTTGTAAGTGGCAATGCAGGGCAGTAAATCTAGATCTACAGTTTGCTGTCTTCAGTATGCTACAGTCTCTTCAGATATTTGTCGTCTTTGTGAGGACATAAGAGAAGTGAGGGAAAAGTAACCTTTGAAAACCTGTGGAGTTTTTAAATATTAGAACACCTTTTACCACTTGCCTAATTATTGTAACTATCTTTCCACCAACCACTGAACATACTAGTCACACTTGGTTATCTTAAAGGCAGATATAGCAAACTTTCCCTATTTTTTTTAATAGACCTAATTTTTTAGAGCAGTTTAGGTTCACAGCAAAAATGCGCAGAAAGGGAGATTGCCCATCTGCTCCCTAACCCCACACGTGCAGGCCTCCCCTGCTATCAACATTTTTTACTCTGTACATTTTTACGTTCAGTGAACCTACATTGGCACATCATTATCACCTGAAGTCCATAGTTTACATTAGGGTTGAGTCTTGGGGTTGTCCGTATGTTTTTTTGTGTGTGTGTGTGGTACGCGGGCCTCTCACTGTTGTGGCCTCTCCCGTTGCGGAGCACAGGCTCTGGACGCGCAGGCCCAGCGGCCATGGCTCACAGGCCCAGCTGCTCCGCAGCATGTGGGATCCTCCCAGACCAGGGCACGAACCCGTGTCCCCTGCATCGGCAGGCGGACTCTCAACCACTGCGCCACCAGGGAAGCCCTGTCCGTATGTTTTTACTCTTTATCTTGGCCATAATTGTCCAGAAGTGTGGTATTCAGCTGTTTTAAGAAAACAGCAGTGTTATTATTGGAAAAGCTTAAAATTTAAATATGCTGTATTTATTCATTAACACTCAGATTTTACCAGCGTTAGGAATTCTTTGCTGATCCTTCTATCTAACTTTCTAGTTACATTTCACAGTTTTGCTTCTAGAATGAATAATGTGTCAATTATATGGTTATAGCAGTGATTATCTAGTTCACACACTTAAAGGTTTCTATACTCTAAAATACTGTGCAGAATATTCTTTAATGGAAAACTAATTGTAGATGGTATCAGTGTTCTCAGGGTAGACACAGCATGTATTTCTATAGTATGTATTGTTTACTAAGAATACTCAAACTCTTTGACCACATGTATATGTAAAATAGTTTTAAACATTTTGTAGTTGTAAAGATAGTACAAACTTAGTTTATTTACATTTTGAAGCAATAGTAATTTAAAAATGTCATTGTAATTGAAAGACCCTGGAATGCACTCATATGTTCATTGGTGCCTCAGATATTTGAGTGTTTCTTCTCTGTAAGACATGAACCATTTCTGTTATTCCTGTTAGGCACATCATTGTTGATGTGAATTATTTGGAGGTTAATTACGTGATCAAGAGAAAAATTTTATCCTTTTGACTGCATCGTTTATTGTAACTTAATATAAGAAAGCTTACGTGTTACATTATTAGCATAGTTATAATCTTATTTAGTCTGAACCATGATTTTTAGTCTTAAATTGGGATGTTTCTGAATATGTCACTTACACATTGATGTTAAAATCTGTGTACTTTTTTTTTTTTTAAGGTATTTACTATGCAGGATCTATTACAACTCATTAAAATCAACCCTGAATCCAGTCTCTATAAATCACTGGTAGGATTGTTTCGTTTTTATAACTTGCTTTGGTTTGTTAATAATAACTGAATAGTTGAATAAAGGTAAAATATTTTCTTTTCACAGGTTTCGGGATTTGATAAAGAAAACCAAAAAGGTAGGAGCCTTCATCTTTGTAGAGAATAGGAACATTTTTGTTATGTATTGTTTTGTATAAAAGTATGAAACTAATAATTTTCAGGTGGAAGAATAGGGAATTTGAATGAATCATTTGACTTTTTTCCTTGCTGACAATACCTTTTTAGATAGAACGATTCATCTGTTTTACAAATGTGGATCCTTTCCCCCAAATTTTAACCTTTTAAAATTGCTGTTACTCAAATGAGAAAACTAGAGACAACATCAAGAGCCCTACAAACGGACTGAAAGCTGGTCTTTGTGGAGATACCCACTGTTTGGAACATTTCCAAAACAAAAACAAATAACGTTTAGGCCACTATCTTTGTATCCTAGATAGGCCCCTAAGTACAATATATAGAGTATTGTATTAATATTGGCTTAAAGAGTGAAATATCTGTTCAGTAATGTGCTTTTTTTTATTGTTTATATAGGCCTGATAAATTGCTTTAATTTTGGCCTTGATAATCACCTTCAAAGAGTCCATAACTACTCTGAGCTAATAGAAAATGTATATATTGGTCTCTGCCCCCAGTTCCTGGCACACAGCTCCCAAAACCCTTGTAATCTCCTGGGTGATAGGAGTCTCTTGTGTCCGAATGAGCCAACACTACGTGGGTCCCTGGATGGCTCCTGGATGAGGGCTGGTCACTGGAAAGACCAAGCCATGATTAGAAGCTTGAGGTTTTCAGCTTTGCTCCCCATTCTGTTGAAGGGAGGAGGACTGAAAATGAATAATCGATCATTTTTGTGAATAATCGATCATGAATGTGTGATGAAGCCTCCATAAATCCCAAAAGTATGGGGTTCGGAGAGCTTCCAGTTTGGTGAACACATGGAGGTGCTAGGAGATTGGCGCACCTGGAGAGGGCATAGAAGCTCCGGGCTCCTTCCCACATGTACCTCGCCCTGTGTATCTCTTCTGTTTAGCTGTTCAACTGTATCCTTTATCATATCCCTCTTTTTATATATGTTTATTTATTTTTTATTTATTTATTTTTGGCTGCGTTGGGTCTTCACTGCTGCGCGTGGGCTTTCTCTAGTTGCAGTGAGCGGGGGCTACTCTGTTGCAGTGCACGGGCTTCTCGTTGTGATGGCTTCTCATCGCGGAGCACGGGCTCTAGGCACGCGGGCTTCAGGTTGTGGCACACGGACTCAGTAGTTGTGGCTCACGGGCTCTAGAGCACAGGCTCAGTAGTTGTGGCACACAGGCTTAGTTGCTCCGCGGCACGTGGGATCTTCCTGGACCAGGGCTTGAACCCATGTCCCCTGCATTGGCAGGCGGATTCTCAACCACTGCGCCACCAGGGAAGCTCCCTATCATATCCTTTAATAAACTGGTAAACGTAAGAAAGTGTTTCCCTGAGTTCTGTGAGCTGTTCTGATACGTTAATGAAGCCCAAGGAGGAGGTTGTGGGAACCTCCTATGTATAGCCAGTTGCTCAGAAGCACAGGTGACAACCTGGGCATGTGACGCACCTGAAGAATGTATAGGTATGGCGGCAGGGGCTGGTCAGTGTGGGACTGAGGCCCTTAACCCATGGGGTCGGATGCTGCCTCCAGGTGGACAGTATCAGAATTGAGTTCAAGTGTAGGCCACCCATCCGGTGTCGCAGAGAATGGCTTGGTGTGAAGAAAAGCCCCACACACTGGGTGACCAGGAGAATCAGAAGTAAGTTTTGTGAAGTGTTCTGTGTAAAAGTCGAGGGGCCCGTAGGGAGGGGAGAGATGGGAGGGAAGAGGTGGGTTTTCCCCTACACAGAAGGAGGGAAGCTGAGGTTTTTTCCTTTACAACTGCTGTGGGTGACAGGCCACAGGCTGGACTTGATGATGGCCTTGGTAGTATGAACATATGCGTTACAGGCAACTTACTAGCTTAGTTGTTATTTAGATCTTTTCCAAAAAATCCGTAACACCATGAAATGGCCTTTTTGTGTTAGTGTGCTCCTTGATTTTGTCTGTTGCCAGCATTGCTACCATCCCTGCTGGGACATTAATTCAGGACTTGCCATTTGGCAGACACTTGAGTACCTACTTTCTGCCAGTCATTATCCTGTGACTTAACTGCCTGGTCTCCCGGGAGTAATGTTAGCAGAGGATAAGTAAATTGGATCAAAAGACATTCTGTTTTTATTTTACTGTATTATTGAAGTATAGTTGACCTACAATGTTGTTAATTTCTGCTGTACAGCTAAGTGATTCCCTTATACATACATATACATTCTTTTTCATATTCTTTTCCGTTATGGTTTATCACAGGATATTGGATATAGTTCCCTGTGCTCTATAGTAGGACCTTGTTGTTGATCCATCCTATGTATAATATTTGGATCACAAGACATTCTAGATCACCTGCAAAGTAGGTCACTCTTACTGAAGTTGAGGATCGTAGGTGATCCTAGGTTGTAGATTCTATGGCCGTGCTGTTTAGTGTAACTCTGAGATGGGAATGTCTGTATGTGTGTTGCCTGATACGGGAGCCACTAGCCACATGGGGCTATTGAGCATTTGAAATGTGGCTAGTGTGACTGAGGAACTGAGATTTTAATTTAAGTAGCTACACGTGACTAGTGGCTGTCACGTTGGACAGCACAGTTCTAAGTAAATAGCTGCTGTCTGTAGTGTAACTATTTCAGAAAGGAATTTAGGGCTTGAAAGTATATTAAGAAAGAATCCATTTATTTATAGGTATTTATACTATTAAAAATAGCTTTTCACCTTTAAGCACTCTTTAAATCTTTCTAGTTCAGAAAGACATCTGGCTAACATTTCTTACCAGCTTTACCCAGCATCCTAGTAAAATTTCTGAAGCTGAGAAAAACTGAGTTGCAGACATGTCATGCATCCTAATGACACAATTTGGATAGAATTCTTGGCTAACAGTAAAGCAGCTACTTGTAAAATGAAATGATTTAAAAATTGGTGGCTCCCCATTAAGAGACTGAGACCATCAGAAAACATGTAAGAAGATGTTTTGTACCTAATTGTTGTGTATTCCCTGACAGAGATCTTTGGTCTTATCTTACTGTGTCTATACTTTGAGGGTGCTGATCTGTTACATGGTTACAGTACTTTTCCACTAGATTCCACTCACACATCCTTCCCACCCCTAATTTTTCCTTTCAAAGATAATGATACCCAGAAAATAGCTGGCCAGAGAATTTGGACACCGGCTTTTTTCTTTCTGGAAGTTAAAATCCTTGCCTGTGATTGGCAAAAGGATAGATAGATAGATAGATACATAGATCGATCAGTGGGACAGAATAGAGAGCCCAGAAATAGGTCTACACAAACATAGTCAACTAGCCTTTAACAAAGGCAATTCAATGGAGGAAATAGTCTTTTCAACAAGTGGTGCTGGAACAGTTGGACATTCATATGCACAGATATGAACCTGGATGCAGACCTTACACAAAAATTAACTGAAAACGAATCATATATCTAAATGTAAAACACAAAACTATAAAACTTCTGGAAGAAAACATAGAAAATCTTTGTGACCTGCTATTTGGCGACGAGATATAATACCAAAAGCATGATACATGAAAGAAAAAATAGACCAGTTAGACTTTATTAAAATTTAAAAATGTCTGCTCTATGAAAGAGTGAAAAGACAAATTACAGACTGGGAGAGGGTATTGGCAAAAGACATCCAATAAAGGACTTGCATCAAAAATACACAAAGAACTCTGAAAACTCAACACTAAAGAGACAAGTCAGTTAAAAAAATGGGCAAAGGATCTGAACAGATAGCTCTCCAAAGAAGATATACAGGTGGCAAATAAGCATATGAAAAGATGCTGCATGTTATTTGTTAGAGACATGCAAATTAAAACAAAAATGAGATAACATGGCCAAAATCCAGAACACCTTAAGCACTAAATGCTGGTAAGGATGTGAAGCAATAGGAACTGTCACTCATTGCTGGTAGGAATACAAAATGGTACAGCCACCTGGGGAGATAGTTTGGTGGTTTCTTTTTTTTTTTAAATTAATTTATTTTTGGCTGCACTGGGTCTTCGTTGCTGCGCGTGGGCTTTCTCTAGTTGCGGTGAGCGGGGGCCACTCTTCGTTGAGGTGCGTGGGCTTCTCACTGTGGTGGCTTCTCTTGTTGCGGAGCACAGGCTCTAGGCACACAGGCTTCAGCAGTTGCGACACACAGGCTCAGTAGTTGTGGCTCGCGGGCTTAGTTGCTCCGCGGCATGTGGGATCCTCCCAGACCAGGGCTCGAACCCATGTCCCCTGCATTGGCGGGCGGATTCTTAACCACTGCGCCACCAGGGACGCCCAGTTTGGTGGTTTCTTACAAAACTAAACATAGTCTTACCCTACAATCCAACAGTCATTGTCTTAGGTATTTACCCAAGTGACTTGCCAACTTAAGTCCACACAGACACCTGCACGTGAATGTTTGTAGCAACTTTATTCATAATTGCCAGAAATTGGGAACAACCAAGATGTTATTTGGTAGCTGAATGGATAAACAAGCTGTGGTACTTCCAGACAGGGAAATACTACTCAGCTAAGAGGAATGAGCTACCAAGCCATGCAAAGAGATAAATGAATCACAAATGTGTATTGTTAATGTAAGAAGCCTGTCTGAAAAGGCTACGTGCTATATGATTCCATTTATGCAACATTCTGGAAAAGGCAAAGCTCTAGTGATAGTAAACACATCAGTGGCTGCTAGGGATTTGGAGGGAGGGGTAGGAGGTTGAAGAGGTGAAGCACAGGATTTTTTTTTAGGGTGGTGAAAGTATTCTTACGATACCTGTAATGGTATGATACATGGCACTAGACATTTGCCTAAAACCTGTAGAACTTTACAAAGAACAAGCCTTCATGTATGCAAATTTAGGAGGTCAGGTGATCTCAGGATGGAATGCGGACTGTGACAAAACAATCTAACTGTAGTAACCTCACTGAAGCGGGTGGGGAAGATATATGCTGAGCTATCTAACTTTGGAAAGGAATGAAGACTAAGACGAAAGAAGCAACTGTACATAGGCTGTGTATTCAAGGTGAGAGTTATTGCTCATGGGAGTGCTGGTTAACAATTCTGAAACCATGATACATGTATGCTGTAATTGAACAATTAAGTAAGTGGATAGAAGATGGTGGGAGCCAGGTGTTCACTGCTGGAGTGGGACTTTACAGATAAACAAGGGGAGGAGGCTAGGATGATCCATATGGTAATAGCTTAGTTGGAGACATTAGCATGAACTCATGTTTAGCTTAATATAGATACAGATGATACATAGAGATATTTATAGGTATGTTTGTGTACACAGGTTAGTGTATGTTCGTATTTCCTTGCTGTCTAGGCTGAGGGGCTAGAAGCAGTGACACCCCAGTTGCAGTGAGCACACCTCGAGCCCAGTTTGCAGTACTAAGATTCGGTTTCTAATACCATTCCATAATAATAGGAACCAGGGCTCCTTGGAGCAGCGGTTGATTGCAGGAGTGGAACAGAGACTATACAAGATGAGCCTGGAGCCCCTTACAGTGCTAGAACCTAAGGAAGTGCTTAAGACAAAAACCCACGATGAAAGTGCTCCCAGAGGCCAAAGCTGGAATAATTGGACCAACAAAATAAAGGAGTGGGTTTTATCAGTGAGTAGTAGAATTACACGTGAATTATAATTACCAAGGTATAAAACAGGAGTCCATACTGATATAAATAAATGACTGGATAAAGGAGGAGACTAGACGTATCCTTCTTGGGTGGGGGTGTGGAGGGGAGAGAGGGGAAGTGGAACTAATTAGGGGCCTGCAGAAAGCACTGCAGAACTAGGAAAAGGCACCAGCGTTAGAAATGCTGAGGTGGAAGCACACACCGCCAAAGATGACCTCCTGCAGGATCTTGAAGATTTCTGCCAAACGTTGACCTTTGTCCATAGAGGGAGCCGAGATCTGGCCTCAGCATGACAGCAGGAAGGGGTGAGGTGAGAACAGGCTGATAGGAAATGGTCAGAAGAAGAGGGTGGATAAGACAGAAGAGTTGCAAGGCAATGAATATGAAAGAACAGAGTTTATATCTACAGTAGGGGAAGTAAAAGAGAGTATATTGTATGATATCACTTATAGGTTCATTTGTGTCATATTTTAGATTCCACATATCTATGAAACAGACTCACAGACATAGGGAACAGACTTGTGGTGGCCAAGGGGGAGAGGGGATGGGAGAGGGATGGAGTGGGAGGCTGGGGTGAGCAGATGTGAGCTATTATATATGGAGTGGATAAATAACAAGGCCCTACTGTACAGCACAGGGAACTATATTCAGTATCCTATGATAAACCATAATGGAAAAGAATATGAAAAAAAGTGTATATATGTATAACTGAATCACTTTGCTATACAGCAGAAATTAACATTGTCAATCAAACTATACTTCGATTTAAGAAAATAGTATATTGTAGTATCTTCAGTAGAAAAGAAAAATAAGCCCTTAACTTGGCTGATGCAGAAGTCCGTTCATCTGTTCCAAGAAAGTGAAAACTTCTAAAATTTATACTCATGACTTTAAAAAAAAAAAAAAAAAAGTTTCAGCAAATTCCCTGGCGGTCCAGTGGTTAGGACTCTGTGCTTCCACTCCCAGGGGCCTGGGTTTGATCCCTGGTCAGGGAACTAAGATCTCACAAGCTGCGCGGTGTGGCCAAAAAGAAAAAAAAATTTTTGAACTATTCAGAAGGGTATGAAGTGAAAGAAGAGTAGGAATTTCTGTTCATATTCTCTAATTTCACTTTCTGCTGATAACTAGAACAAAGAGTGTCTTGTTTATCCTACCAGAACTTAGTTCACAGGTGTCAAAGTCTATATGTAATCATAACATATACATGGGATCACATTATAGATACTGTTGTGCAATTTGCCTTCTTTATCCACTAATATATCTTTCTCTAGCCGTGTACTTGGACTAATTATTTTTTAGAATGTATTTAATTAACCCCCTGTTGATGGAGATTTTATTGTTTCATCGCTTGGTTTTTGCCATTAGAAGCATGCGGTGTGCAGTGCTACACCCTTTTGGGAAAGTATAGCTGTGTAAATTCAGAGAGGTGGAATGACTAGGTGAAAGGGCACTTGCATTTTGAATATCCATAAACACGGGCAAATTTCCCTCCCAAGTGAAAAGAGCACGCCTGCTTCCCCGCCCCCTTGCTGACACTTAGAGTGCTAAGATTAAAACTTTGGTAATACGCTTATCGGGAAAATACGATCTTTCTGTTGTAGTGTTAATTTGCATTTATTTATAACTTTGTTCATGTTTATTCAACATTGAAAATTTTTTCTGTGAACTTTGTCCATGTCTTGCCCTATTTTTCTGTTTTCTTACTGATTTGTAAAAACACTTTGATGTTTATGAAGATTAGTTCTCTGTCTCTGTATTATGCCAAATAGCTGTTTCCAGTGTATCATTTGTCTTTTGACTTTGCTATTTCACGCCACATATAAGTTCTTAATTTGTACGTTTGATGAATATTTCTCCTTATTGCTTGTAGGTTTCTGTATCATGCTTGGAAACGCCTTTCCTCAGAAATTATTCTTAAAAGATACATGATGTAAAAAAGATAATGTGGGGCTTCCCTGGTGGCGCAGTGGTTGAGAGTCCGCCTGCTGATGCAGGGGATACGGGTTCGTGCCCCGGTCCGGGAAGATCCCACATGCCACGGAGCGGCTGGGCCCGTGAGCCATGGCCGCTGAGCCTGTGTGTCCAGAGCCTGTGCTCCGCAACGGGAGAGGCCACAACAGTGAGAGGCCCGCGTACCACAAAAAAAAAAAAAAAAAAAAAAAAAAAGATAATGTTATAAAACCAAGATTGCATAAACAGTGATTGAACAACAGTTGAATGAAAGAAAGTTGTGAAACGAAACTATACACGTTGTGTCTTTCAGGTTTTCTCATGCAGTTTCTGAAAGAATTGGCAAAATATCATCAGGCTAAAGAGAGTTGCAGTATGGGAACTCAGACAAGTTCAACATTTCCCGTCAAAGACTCCCTTGGTAATTATGGTCTTCCATAATTTCACTTCTTCCGTTTTCTCTTTTCAATGAAGGAGACACCTGATGTACAGTATTATGTATTTGTTGCTTGATTGGGAGGGATGCAGGCTGCTGGCGGTAGGGGCGCTCAATTTTTTCTGGGATCACTGCTGGGTGGGACCAGGAACTGCTGGGAGGGACCAGGAACTGCTCTCCAGGGCTGCTCCTCCCTTCATGGCCGCCAAGGCTATGCTTTCCAAATCTCGTGGGGATCCAGAGGCCCACTTCCTTGCCTGTTGGGTTGAACCTCTCTTGACTGGGAGGTTCTTCCCTGTGTCTCATCTAACTTTATAGCCACTAAAGTGAGAAGATCTTAGATTATTTGCATTGCAGAGAGCTAGAGAAGTGAGTGGGCCATCCCTTCATTTTATAACTTGAGAAAACTCAGGTCACCAGAGGAAGAGCAACTTGGCAATGCCGAGTCTGGGTCAGAACTGATATGAGTCCAAGTTTTGTGGTCAGTAATCCAGAGCCTTTTCTGCTGTGCAGGCTTTCTGTAATACCATCCTGCCCTTGAGTTGTGTGCTCAGGAGAGAGGGGAAACAGCTGGCTGATAGGATGTGGTTAATCGGTTTCTTGGCCCTTCCTTACTCTTAAACTGCACTAGTGCCTTTAACTTGTAAAAAGATAAGTTCATAACTTGTAAAGACCGTATAGTATGACTGTGCCTTTCATTTATTTAGGTGTAGGTTTTATTCCATTAGAAACATAGAACATGCTTATTCTACAGCGGTTCTGTTCAATAATATGAGCCACACGTGTAATAAAAATTTTCTAGTAGCCAAAGTAGAAAAGGTAAGAAGAAACGGGTGAAATTTGTTTTGGTAATATATTTTATATAACTTAGTATGTCTAAAATATTATTCCAACATGAAATCAATATGAAAAATATTAAGGAGGTATTTTACGTTTATTTTTTTGTACTCAGTCCTTGATATCTGGTGTGTCTTTTACACTTTGAGTACATCTCATTTTGAACTGGTCACGTTTCAAGTACTCAGTATGGCCAGATGTGGCTAGCGGCCTGCATTGGACAGTCCAGAGCATTTGGAAAATCCAGAAAAGTAGATGGAAAGTTTTGCCGACCAGAGACATACCTGCCAATATTTTAATCTGCTTCTGCCAGCCTTTTCTTCCTATGCCTGCTTTTTGGTGGTATTGGTGTTACACATGATTGAGCTTGTACGCAAGGGCCAGGTTTGCAGTGTGCTACGTGGTGGGTTTCAGATCCACAGTTGGTTTGAGGGCTGCAGGTCTGCTGGAAAGAGTGCCGGAATGCGAGGCAATCACAGACCTGGCTTTAGCCCCACTGATGCCGTTATAGAGTTGCTTAGCCCTCTGGACGTCACTTCAACTGTGTGGGCGTCTGTTTCCTCTTCTGTGGAGAGGAGGAGTTCCAACACATGATCTTTGATTCATCTTAAGGTCAGTGTTTTGAAAGTGAGTCAGCTTTAACCAAAGTCCAATGAAGAGCTCTCTCCCATGGCATTTAGACACTAGAAAGAGATGCCAGTGTTTTCTGACTTGAACTGTACTTTTGTTTTCTTTTCCCCTGACATTTTATGATGAGGATTCTCAGACATTCAGAAAAGTTGACACAGTTTTACAGCGCACACTTGTATACCTCAAGTCTGCCATGAAATTTGCATTATACTTGCTTGATCACTTACCTGTTCATCCATTAAGCTCTCTCACTTTTTTGATGCATTACCAAGTAAATTGCAGACATCCTTACACTTTCCCTTAAGTACACTCTTTGTGTTTGAACAGAGCTCTGGCCTCTTGCTCACCTGCCCACGTTTCTCTAACCTTTCCTGTGTTGTTTTTTGATAGCTGAGAAGCTTCAGCTTATTGATGATGAGTTTGCAGGTGCTTACCCTCAGCATCCAAAGTTAGAATCTTTAGAAATCAAGTTAAACGAATATAAGAGAGAAATTGAACAGCAGTTACGGGCAGAAATGAGTCAAAAGGTAAGGATTGATCTTGTTATTACCAAGAGTGATGTTTTTGCTTGTCTTTTAATGTCTTCATCTTAGGTATGTGGGGAAATAACTAGAATCTTTACTAATGAATGTGATACTATACTCTTGTGCATGTTATTTCTCTTTCCAGATGATGTCATTTCTTTATGACTTTTGAACGCACCCTATAAGTACAGTGAATGAGATGAAACATAAACACGAATTAAAACAATATATTTAGACAGTATTTAGACAGCATTAACGTTAAACCTAACAGTGAAGAGAGAATGTTACTGTTTCTTTAGTATAGTTATTGGCATTTACAATTATTTGTCATCAATTGGCAGTTGAAATATTTTAAAGATACTGAAATAGCGAAAATTAAAACGGAAGAGAAAAGAAAGTGTGAGAAGGAATTAGCTGAGTTGCGGAATGAATTTGAGAGAGCTTGTCAAGCAAAATCTGAAGCCCTGATTTCTCGGGAAAAGATGACCCTTAAGAGAATTCAAGAGCACCAGGAGGTAATATTCTAAAATCATTTACCGGGTGGCTATTTCCGGGCCGTTTCCCAAGTAGGGACTGGGGTCAAGAACGCAAGTAGAAGCATTGGGCTTAGAAAGGATGTGCAGGCACCCTTCCTTTGAGATGGCTGGAGGGAAAGGACCGGGGACGGGACCATCCATGCTGGGAGTGGGAGAAACTCGCACCGAAGAGGCAGCAGATTTGAGGCTTCGGTAGCAGCTTGGGGGAGAGGATCAGAGGTGTGGAATGGCTGCTTGCAGTAAAGGAAGAGCAGCCCAGGGAAGCAGACGGGGCTGCCTGAGCTATGTTGAGACCCCAGCCGAGGTGGGCAGCCTGGAACGGCAGTAGACCAAATCCAGTGCTTACAGGCGATGGCTCTGGCGCAGCTCTCGGGACGACGTGTAGTGTCGGTGAGGGCGGAAGGATAGAGGTGCTCGGGGAGAGGAGCTTGAGAGCACTGAATTTCTTTGGCTTTGGAAAGGCAGCCCATTTCGTGGAAGACATTGGGGTTGGGTGGGGTGAGGAAGGCAGCCCAAGAGGAGGCTAATATAGGGCAGCAGGGAGGGTGACGGGGCCGTCTGGAAGACACCGAGAAGCAGGTCTGAGGATTCCTATGGGTGGAAGAAGAACTCTGTCCTCCGCCAAGAGGACAGACTTGCAGGTGGAAGTTTCAGGTCAAGACTGGAAACAGCGCAGCATGCTGCCATGGGGGCAGAGGTGAGGTCCCCGGAGTGGAGGCGTCCAGGGCTGCCGGGGTCATCCATGTGGCCGTTTGATCTTGTCCCCCAGGAAGGTGGCTGGACGGGAGGTGGAGAGGTTGCCAAGTGGCGGGAGGGCGTGTCGGGAGGGATTGGATTCATCGCTTTGGGAAAAACAGGTTCCTTTGCCAAGGGCATGTCTTAGACCAGGCTGGATCTGAGGCCTTGTTTCCTATGGACAGCGGGAGCATCTATCAGGAAGTTCTGTTAAAAGTAGAAGGCTTCCTCCCAGCGTCCACCCTTGCTTAGAGCTTCTCAATAAGACCCAGTTATTTAATGGTAATTGTACGCCCTCTACAAGTTTTATATAGCAGTTCTGGGAATTGGGCTCGCTTAGCTATAAAATAAATGTTGGAGGCACAGGTGTTTGAGAAGCTTGGATTATGTTTATACTAACAGCGTCATCTTCAAGATAGGTGATTGACTAAGTCAGAAAGAAAGACAAATAGCATATGATATCACTCATATGAGGAATCTAAAATATGACACACATGAACCTATCTATGAAACAGAAACAAAATCAGGGACGTAGAGAATAGATTGGTGGTCCCCGAGGGGGAGGGGGGAGGGGGGATGGATTGGGAGTTTGGGATTAGCAGAAGCAACCTGTTACATACAGAATGGATAAACAACAGGGTCCTGCTCTAGAGCCCAGGGAACTATATTCATTATTCCTGTGATAAACCATAATGGAAAAGAATATGAAAAAGAATATGTATTTGTATGACTGAGTAACTTTGCTGTACAGCAGAAATTACAGCATTGTAAATGGACTATACATCAATAAAATTAAAAGATAGATGACTGACTAGATCAGATCAACCAGTTAACAGACTCGAACCCTCGTTTAGTCACCTGATTCTCTGAAGGCACTAGAGAGGGTCGCTATCCTTGTGAAGAACACCGTGCCTTTCTTCCACCACCCGGAATGCCCCTCCCCTTCTCTGCATGATAAAACCATCCAGTCCTTCAAAATCCAGCCAGAATGTCATGTCCTCGTGATGCCTTTCCTGACCCCCACTGATGGAGTCCTTTGGGCTTGGTTCGTGCTCTCGAGGCTTGATGTACTTTGGTTGTGAAATCATCACACCGTAGTGTGACTGTTGGTTTGTCTCTCTCTCCCTGACTAAACTGTGAGTCTTTTAAAGGTGGGGACTGACCTATATCTGTCCATCGTTGTGTATCCAGCTCCCAGTGTGCCCTTGGACATGTGACAGGTGTTCAGGAAACCCTTGCTCAGGGAACACATACATGGAAGTGTGGCCATTCATTCGGGACATCAGGCGAGCTTGCTGACTGAGCCAGAATGACCTCTGAATTGAAACTTTCAGACAGTGATGGAACTATGGGGATTCTTTTAAGTTTTATTGCTGAATGCACATTTTGTTTCATTTTTTCTTGCTGAAGAACTTAGGGAAATTTTCTAAGTGTCTGAGAGATGTTAATTAAGTAATAAAATAACAAGACAAGGGATGTTAGGAATATAGGGTAACGTGGCTTAACAGTCCTTGGGGGAGGAGGGAGTAAATTTTTGTGGAAAAAAAGGCAAAACATATACCTCACATTGGAACCTCTTGAAAGTGAAATTGTTCCCTCTAAGTGTCTGTACTTTGCTTTCTGGAATTTAGGAAGCAGGGTATTAGTTCAAATCTCTTTTGTTTTCTTTAGCTTGCTTGCTAAAAATTAATACTTTCCTCTACAGAATGAAACAAAAGAAATGTATACTCAAAGGCAGCTTCTCCTAAAAGATATAGATTTGCTGAGAGACAGAGAAGCTGAGCTGAAGCAAAGAATTGAAGCTTTTGAGTTGTAAGTAATGTGTATTCATTTGGGACATTCAGAATGAATGAGATGCAAAAAAGAACTACTAAAAATGTCTACATAGTCTAATATTAGCTGCAAAATAGAGTTCTTGGTTGTAAAGGTGATAGCACCTAACTTTCAAAAGGCACAAGTTAAGAGAAACAGGGACGAGGGTTTCACTTTTGAAATATTAGACACTGGGATGAAAGCAGAAGGAGACACCATCGTCAGGTTTCAGTGAGACCAGACAGATGATTTGCAGAAGCGAATAACGCTTTAACAGATCGTACGTTTCACATTTATGTTCAACCATTCAGATCTCAGTTTCATGTACGTGTAGTAACTGAATTCCGGAGAGTCAGACCTGCCACACTCACCTGCTCTGCTGGCGAAAAAGGGAAACACGGTGGCTCTGAGTTGGCTTGTACTGGGTGAAAGTATTTCTTGTGATATGTGTGTGTTGCTTTTTCCAAGCGCTCACCAACGTTTCATTCTTCACTTCTTACCTGGGATTCATAGCAAGCTCAGCAGTTTTATAGTTTATGGAATAAACCTTCTTTCCCATTTGGTATGTGCCATTAATTGGCACTCACAGATCCAGGAACCTTCTTTCATTAAAGGATTTGTCTTCATCTTCATTGATGTTGTTTTCTCATTTATATAGGCTCAGTTTGTTTGATTTTTTCTCTCTGCCAACCTTACTCTCTTTCTGGCAATACCAAAGAGGTAAATTGATCATAAGAGAGAGAAGGAACACAATTTAGGTAGAGATAGTTCATGATTATGTAATCAGTTATTTACCTCCTCTTCCCCTCCTCCCTCCTCGCTTCTAAGCATAATATGTAAATTAAATAAACATACTAGTTTACCGCTCCTTTGTGTACAGATTAACCAGCAGAGGGAGCTAACACACAGAGCTTTTATCCTTTGCTTGGAATAGTCTGGGTTCCCTAGCACTTCTCATTATGGCTTGATCTAAGTCCCTATGAACCCAGTTCCCCGGCTCTGGAATTGATCTTGTGCTTGATTTAAGGTCTCACCAGGAAGACCATTCCTTTCTTCGGTGTTGGGACTTTCTGATTGATCCATCCATCTTTTGGTCTCTTTTCAGTATTTACTTTTCCGTATTGAATTAGTAAACTATGAAATGCCAGAACGAATCTTCTGTCTTTAATAGCTATGGGCTAGTCAATTAAATCTTACAGTTAGAAACACTATTATAGAAGAACCAAGCTTAAGGGCACTAGCTGAAGTTTGGTTTGTAGCTTTGTAACAAAAAACATCATTCTTTCACCCCTGAATTGATTATGGCTACTTTCCACTTATGACCTTTTTTTTTTTTTTTTTTTTTAAAGTGCGAACCATCTCCTGTGAGAAACCACTTTGGTTTTGGCACTTTCCCACTCCCGCCAGCCAGATGCCACTGTAGAGCTCCATTTGCTAGTTCAGATCCATCGTCACTAGGTCAGCTCATAAAGAGGTGGGAGACTTCTGGCTCTTCGCATTTACTCGCCTCAGCTGTGACAGGCACATAACAGTTTGAGTCTGTGGAGCTAAAAACACATGGTATCTTTTCCCCCTAAATTCTTTACTTCAAGTATTATAGTTTTCTAATTTGCCTTATCTGTTTTTGCTAATTTCAGGGCCCAGAGGCTACAAGAAGAAAAAAACAAAAGCATGACTGACGGGCTTAGGAGGTGGGAGCTGAATATAAAGCGTATTGAGGAGGCCTATGACCAAAAGCTCAAGAACGAACTTCTAAAGTAATTGTTTGGTGTCTTTAAAAAAATAGTATCATGTTTGAATTAAGTTGATGGAAACACAGCAACACTAATGAAGTAGATAAGACTGATATTTTATGGCAAAATCCAGTATTTAAAAAAAATACGTGTTTTCATTGACAGTCAAGCCTTTCCCATGAGTATTTGAGTTAAGATGGTTTTAAAAAGATACAGTACAGAGAATAGCATCCTCTTTTCACTCTTGTCTCTCCTCTAGTATTTATTGAGGGCCTGTGATTTGCTTGAATTTCTTAGGGCACCTTGTAACTTGCTGAAAAGCTATAAAATGGGAATTATAGTCACTTTTATCTTTTCCTCTACCCCACTCATACTGCCATTAAGATGGGGATGTCTAATGATTTATGAATTATTCTGCTTATTGGTTAAAGTATTTGTCGATCTGTATTCCTTCAAGATTCTGCAAAGCCAGAATCAAAAGAAAGAAACTAGAATTAACTATATAAAGCAAAAAATGATATAGGAAAAGGAAAATATAGACAACTCTGATACTATGGCTTTGCTCTAGTCTGAGTTTTGCTGTGAATAGTATCTTAGTGCAGAGCCATTAAGCCCATATATGGTAACTTTTCTCTCCAGTGCTCAGTGTAATGTCTGGCACAAAGTAAGTGTTCAGTTAATTGTCTATTGAGTCAGTGAATTCATAGCAGAGAGATGACTCAACTCAGCAGCTCTGGGTATTTCTTAATCATCGGCCTCTCTACTGCTTTGTCCATAATTTGGCATTGATAGTCCATTATGTAGTACCTTCAAAGGTTTTTTGAGGTTATTCTTCAAAATAATTCTAATAAAAAATATAGCACTTTTCCGTGTGTCAAGTTTGACATGATATAGATTTTATCCTCATATTTTATGTCCCCCCCTCTAATACAGCAGTAAGCTCTGAAGAATCTATAGTTGTTAAACTTCTAGGAATAAATGAATAGAAGTGTGTATGTTAGCTTGACACAGCCATGGAATAGGGAACTGTTACGTATTGATGTCTTTGTCTGGCCGTGGGTGTCCTCAGTATGACTTTGGCAATTGTTGGGTTTCGGAGGATATTTACCAAAGGAGTGCTGCTTTCCCTTCTCTCATCTCTGAACCAGAAAGTCAGCTGGTAATAGCTGGTGGAGATAGTAAAATTCCATGAAAACGTGCCTTTCGGTATCACCAATCCATATATAATTCTGTTGGCAGTGGCTGTCAGTACTGTGCTCAGTTCCTGAGGGGGAAAGTTCTTATTCTGCTTGGGGGTGGGGAGGCAGGATAGGTGGATTTGGAAGCGACTGACTTGTTATCCTTTGGGATTTGGAGTCTGTTGTGTACAGTGTAAAAGTAACTAAATTTACTTTCTTGCGTCAGCGGACACCAACTGAGAAACAGTGCCCTCTGTAACCTCAATAACACGACCCTTCATTTTGTACTTGAGTTTACAGGATTGCAGCAGGATTTTACTGGACCTTTTATAGCCAGGATTCAGATCCCTGGCCTTAGTACTGCGTGATCGTGAAGTTCATGCATTGTCCCGTTCAGTGCCCTTCGGTGCCCTGGTGCCATAGATAAGCTCAGGCACTGATAACAGTCTGTTTAGGAAGGTGACCAGGAACTCATTTTCCATCCTTCTGATTCTCAGGTATCAACTTGAACTGAAGGAGGACTGCATCGCTAGAACTAATAGATTGATTGAAGATAAGAGGAAGAATAAAGGTGACCCTTGGGGGGAAAAAAAGCTGTACTTCTCAGTTTCGATGCAGGTTATCAGCTTCCTAAGTTGGGTCTGTTCTGTAATCCAAAAAATATGTACCTTCCACTTCATTGTTACTATAAACTGACACATTTTTTGTCGTTTTAATTTTACAAAATGAAAAAAGTAATCACCGTCTTTCACTATATTTTTGCAAACCTTCATGTTTAACCTTTTGTATATTCTCAAAGATCAGTAATTTATCGGTAGAATTTTATTCAACTTCATTTCAGTATATTTTGATGAATAGATCTGTGATGGCAGGAAGGCGGCAGCAACTTATTGCCATCGGTCAATGTTACTCTAAGCCACGAGAGATTCCATTTTTTACTTAGGGGAAATTTTAACTTCTCTGTCCTCTGTGACCTGGTTTCTTATTTCTCCTACTTCTAATATATATTTATGCTTCATGATATTTAAACTTGACATATAACCTCCTAAACTCTTATATGTATTACCCCAAGACTAGGAAAGTTGGGTAATTTTTCAGTCTTTCAGACATTTTACATTTCAGGATATTTCTAGGAACCAACCTGTGACAAGGACTTTTGGTGAGCATTTCAAATGGATTCTTGGGATTGAACCAGGGCTGGGTGCTTCATACCCATCAGAAGGTCACCCAGTGTGTATGGCTGCTCCTTTGCAACTATCTTGCTGAGACTAATACCTCTTGAAGAATTAGTACCGTCCTGTAGTCAGCATGTGATTTTTCTTTTTCTTTTTTTTTTTTTTTTTTTTTTTGCGGAACGCGGGCCTCTCACTGTTGTGGCCTCTCCCATTGCGGAGCGCAGGCTCAGCGGCCGTGGCTCACGGGCCCAACCGCTCCGCGGCATGTGGGATCTTCCTGGATCGGGGCATGAACCCGTGTCCCCTGCATCGGCAGGCGGACTCTCAACCGCTGTGCCACCAGGGAAGCCCAGCATGTGATTTTTTTGATGATATATCTATAGAGACTTGTGTTAGATGAAGTGAAAATGACAAAACAATAACTACAAATAACTACAGTCTTACAGAGCAGTCTTTGTCTTTAAGGAAGTTCAGAGTAGTTGGCACAAGGGTCCCGCACTCTGTGCAGATGGTGTAACTGTGGTGACTTGTGTAGCAGGAAGTTCACCACACATATGACCATTACAACCAACTTCCCATCACCTATTGAGTAATGGGGCTTACTTACTCGCTCGCTGATTTTTTCTTTTTTTTTGACCCAAATATCTGCTATTTTACGCACACGTGTGTGTGTGTGTGTGTGTGTTTTACCGTGCCACGCAGCTTGCAGGATCTTAGTTCCCCAACCAAGGATGAAACCCGCACCCTCGGCAGTAAAAATGTGGAATCCTGACCTCTGGGCTGCCAGGGGATTCCCTCTGCTATTTTAGGTGATGAAATAATGGTCATTAGATCTGACATACTGGCTATAAATGATTAAATGATTTTTGTATTCACTGGGAAAACTTGATGATGTTTAGTTGGTTGGCTCTGTCTTTCAGAAAAAGCTATACATTTCCAAGAGAAATTTGCGACTCTTAAGTTTAAAAAGGAAGAACTCGATCGTTCTGTAAATCGTGTGAAAGAACTTGAGGTAATTGTTAAGCCTGTTGGTTTTTTGAAATAGTTGTTAGACAACACAGGAAATTTTAGCTTCAGTCATACATAATTTATCTCAAGTTATCCTCTTGGTATGTTTGGACTGTTTATTATATGACTCAGAGGGTGACAGCTGAACTTAATTCAGTAGTTCCTTATTTCAATCTTAGTCTCCTAGAGAAGCATAGAAAGAGCATGTTGTTTGGGGCCCAGAGTCGTCCTTGAATCCTTTGTGTCTCCCTCACTGCTTGTGTGCCTCTGGGCAAGATCTGTGACCTCAGATCCTTTCTCCGAAAACCCTGGGATATTGCCCACATCCCATGGTTGTTGAGGGACTTCAATGAGCTGGTTTACTGTGCCTGGCCCATAGCAGGTGGCTGGTGTATACTATTATCTACTCAGCCTCTTCTCCCTTTGCCTCAGCAGCAGGTAAAAATTCTTATCACTACATCAGGCTCTCACAGATTAAAGCAAAATGAGAGGCATTTTTCACATGATACTGTTACTTTTTTTCTGTCCATTTGTGTGCTTGCTATCCAAAGGACAGGACTGGAACTTTAGGAACTTAAAATATGTTCTGTATATAAAATTTGTTTTTGCAACTGTGATGACTTGTTTGAGAACTTTATAGGCTCCTGTCTCCAAACATGAGATATATTAGACTAAGAAAAGGAAAGCACCTCACAGCATGTTATTGGTATCTATCTTACCTTTTCATATTAAAAAATAGACATATTACTAACTCTGTGATGGCTTTTGGGTCCTTAGTTGCATCTGGAAAATTGGGTGATAATCCGAAGGACTTGCTTTGTAGGACAGGGTTCTGCATAAATCGAGTTGGATGAACTTGCCCCATCCTCAGCTCCAGGGCAGAAGTTGTAGTTAGGGTTGTCTTGTTGCAGAGAACCACACTTCAGTCAAGTGACCATAATTAAATTATGCTGCCCAGCTGAGAGCAGCCCACCAGCATTTACCTATGCAGTCCTGTAAAGTCACTGTTCAAGTACAAGTTATCCTTTTCCAATTCCAGCTTCAGTTGGAGTCTGTCAAAGCTCAGTGTTTGGCATTAACAAAGCAAAACCATGTGCTGAGCAAGAAGGTTAAAGAGATGAGCAACTATTCACTACTGAAAGAAGGGAAACTGGAGCTTGAGGCGCAAAATAAACTACTTAAACAACAACTGGAAGACATGAAAAGTGAAAACTTGAATCTCCTAAACCGTAAGTCTTTTTTTTTTTTTTTCTGATTTGCCTGTTTTTGTATTTCATGTTAGGTTCATATTGGGAAACTCCTCTAAGGGAGGCTTCAATTGGGAAGATTTTATAAAGTTAAGATTCTCAGATTGAAATTCCTTTCTTTTTGCTTGCTATTCCATAATTCGTAGTGTAAGAAGAAACATTTTTTAAATTTAATTTTTATTTTATATTAGAATATAGTTGATTTACAATGTTGTGTTAGTTTCAGGTATACAGCAAAGGGATTCAGTTATACGTATACACATAGCCATTCTTTTTCAGATTTTTTTTCCCATATAGGTTATCACAGATCATTGAGTAGAGTTCCCTATGCTATACAGTGTGTCCTTGTTGATTATCTATTTTACATATGGTAATGTGCGTATGTTAATCCCGAACTCCTAATTTTATCCCTCCCCCCACCTTTCCCCTTTCATAAGTTTGTTGTCAAACTCTGTGAGTCTGTTTCTGTTTTGTAAATAAGTTCATTTGTATCGTTTTTCTTAGATTCCACATATGATTGACATCATAAGATATTTGTCTTTTTCTGTCTGACTTATTTCACTTAGTTATGATATTCCCTAGTTGCATCCATGTTGTTGCAAATGGCATTATTTTGTTCTTTTTTATGGCTGAGTAATATTCCATTGTATATATGTAACACATCTTCTTTATCCATTCCTCTGTTGATGAACATTTCAGTTGCCTCCATGTCCTGGCTATTGTAAATAGTGCTGCAATGAACACTGAGGTACATATATCTTTTCAAATTATGGTTTTCTCTGGATATATGCCCAGGAGTGTGGTTGCTGGATCATATGGTAGTTCTATTTTTAGTTTCTTAAGGAACCTCCACACTGTTCTCCATAGTGGTTGAACCAATTTACATTCCCACCAACAGTGTAGGAGGGTTCCCTTTTCTCCACACACTCTCTAGCATTTATTGTTTATAGACAGTTTTTTTTAAGGAATTTTTTCTTTTTTTTAACTTATTATTTATTGTATTTTTGGCTGAATTGGGTCTTTCTTGCTGCACGTGGGCTTTCTCTAGTTGCAGAGAGCGGGGGCTACTCTTCATTGTGGTGCACAGGCTTCTCATTGCGGTGGCTTCTCTTGTTGCAGATCATGGCCTCTAGGTGTGCGGGCTTCAGTAGTTGTGGCTCGCGGGTTCTAGAGCACAGGCTCGGTAGTTGTGGCGCATGGGCTTAGTTGCTCCGCAGCATGTGGGATCTTCCCGGACCAGGGCTCGAACCCGTGTCCCCTGCATTGGCAGGTGGATTCTTAACCACTGCACCACCAGGGAAGCCCTGTATATAGACATTTTGATGATGGCCATTCTGACTGGTGTGAGGTGATACCTCATTGTAGTTTTGATTTGCATTTCTCTAAAAACTAGCAAAGTTGAGCATCTTTTCATGTGCCTGTTGGCCATCTGTATGTCTTTGGAGAAGTGTGTATTTAAATATTTTTCCCATTTTTTGATTGGGTTGTTTGAGCTGCACGAGCTATTTGTATATTTTGGAGATTAATCCCTTGTTGGTTGCTTCATTCGCAAACGTTTTCTCCCATTCTGTGGGTTGTCTTTTCATTTTGTTTATGGTTTGCTTTGCTGTGCAAAAGGTTTTAAGTTTAATTAGGTCCCATTTGTTTTTTTTAATTTTTTAGATTTTCATTACTGTAGGAGGTGGATCCAAAAAAGATACTACGGCAATTTATGTCAGTGTTCTGCCTATGTTTTTCTCTAAGAGTTTTATAATTGGCCTTACATTTAGGTCTTTAATCCATTTTGAGTTTATTTTTGTGTATGGTGTTAGAGAATGTTTTAATCTCATTCGTTTACATGTAACTGTCCACTTTTCCCAGCACCCCTTGGTGAAGAGACTGTCTTTTCTCCATTGTATATTCTTGCTCCTTTGTTGTAGATTAATTGACCATAGGGTCGTGGGTTTATTTCTGGGCTTTCCTGTTCATTGAACTATATTTCTGTTTTTGTGCCAGTACCATACTGTTTTGATTATTGTAGCTTTGTAGTATAGTGTGAAGTCAGGGAGTCTGACTGCTCCAGTTCTGTTTTTCATTTTCTTTCTTTTTTAAAAAAATTTTTTAATTTAATTAATTTATTTATTTGGATGTGTTGGGTTTTCGTTGCAGTGAGCGATCTTTCTCTAATTGTGGCGAGTGGGGGCTACTCTTTGTTGTGGTGCATGGGCTTCTCATTGCGGTGGCTTCTCTTGTTGCAGAGCACAGACTCTAGGCGCGCAGGCTTCGGTAGTTGTGGCTCGTGGGCTCTAGAGTGGAGGCTCAGTAGTTGTGGCACATGGGCTTAGTTGCTCCGCGGCATGTGGGATTTTCCTGGAGCAGGGCTTGAACCTGTGTCCCATGCATTGACAGGTGGATTCTTAACCACTGCACCACCAGGGAAGTCCCTTCAGTTGCGTTTTTCTTTCTCAGGTTTGCTTTGGCTATTCAGGGTTTTTTTTGTTTCTGTACAAATTAAAAATTTTTTTCTTCTAGTTCTGTGAAAAATGCCATTGGTAATTTGATAGGGATTGCATTGAATCTGTAGATTTCCTTGGGTAGTATAGTCATTTTGACAATATTGATTCTTCCAATCCAGAAACATGGTATATCTTTCCATCTGTTTGTGTCATCTTCAGTTTCTTTTATCAGCATCTTATAGTTTTCAGAGTACAGGTCCTTTGCCTCCTTAGGTAGGTTTATTCCTAGGTATTTTATTCTTTTTGATGTAATGGTAAATGGGATTGTTTCCTTAATTTCTCTTTCTGATCTTTCATTGTTAGTGTATAGGGATGCAAGAGATTTCTGTGTGTTAATTTTGTATCCTGCACCTTTACTGAATTCATGGATGAGCTCTAGTAAGTTTTCTGGTAGCATATTAAGGATTTTCTACGTATAGTATCATGTCATCTGCAATCAGTGACAGTTTTACTTTTTTTCCAGTTTGGATTCCTTTTATATCTTTCTCTTCTCTGATAGTTTTGAAAGTCCTATCCACAGCAATGTTGTGTCAAAGTGGTGAGAGTGCACATCCTTGCCTTTTTCCTGATCTAAGAGGTAATGCTTTCAGCTTTTCACTGTTCAGTATGATGTTAGCTGTGGGTCTGTCATAGATGGCCTTTATTATGTTGCGGTAGGTTCCCTCTATACCCACTTTCTGTAGAGTTTTTATCATAAATGGGTGTTGAATTTTGTTAAAAGCTTTTTCTACATCTCTTGAGATGATCATATAGTGTTTGTTTGTCACTGATCGATTTGTGGATATTGAAAAATCCTTGCAACCTGGGATAAATCCCATTTGATCATGGTGTATGGTCCATTTAATGTATTGTTGGATTGATTCAGTTTGCTAGTATTTTGTTGAGGATTTTTGCGTCTATGCTCATGAGTGATATTGGCCTGTACTTTTCTTGTGGTATCATCTTTGTCTGGTTTTGGTATGAGGGTGATGATGGCCTCATGGAATGAGTTTGCGAGTGTTCCTTCTTCTGCAGTTTTTTGGAATAGTTTCAGAATGATAGGTGTTAACTCTTCTCTAAATGTTTCATAGAATTTGCCTGTGAAGCCATCTAGTCCTGGATTTTGTTTGTTGATAGTTTTTTTGTGAGTGTGTGTCTTATTTTTTATTGAAGTAGAGTTGAATTACAATGTTGCATTAATTACTGCTGTACAGCAAAGTGACTCAGTTATAGATATATATACGTTCTTTTTAGTATTCCTTTCCATTATGGTTTATCACAGGATATTGAATATAGTTCCCTGTGCTGTACAGTAGGATCTTGTTGTCCATCCATTCTATATATACCAGTTTGCATCTGCTAATCCCAAACTCCCACTCCTACCCTCTCCCCCCCCACCCCCTTGGCAACCACCAGTCTATTCTCTATGTCCCTGATTTTGTTTCTCTTTCATAGATAGCTGTCATATTTTATTTTATTTTTTACTTCTTTCAAGTCACTTAACCTTTTATTTTACTTTTTTAAAGTTAATTTTTATTGGAGTATAGTTGCTTTACATGTCATGTTTTAGATTGCACATAGAAGTGATATCATATGGTATTTGTTTTTCTCTTTCCGACTTACTTCACTTAGTATGATAATCTCTAGTTGCATCTGTGTTGTTGCAAATGGCATTATGTCATTCTTTTTCATGGCTGAGTAATATTCCATTGTATATGTGTACCACATCATCTTTTATCCATTCATCTCTTGATGGCTATTTAGGTTGTTTCCATGTCTTGGCTATCGTGAATAGTGCTGCTTTGAACATAAGGGTGCATGTATCTTTTTTAATTAGAGTTTTCTCCAGATATATGCCCAGGAGTGGGATTGCTGGATCATATGGTAATTCTATTTTTAGTTTTCTGAGAAACCTCCATACTGTCTTCCACAGTGGCTGCATCGACTTACATTCCCACCAACAGTGTAGGAGGGTTCCCTTTTCTCCACATCCTCTCCAGCAATTTGTCATTTGTAGACTTTTTAATAATGGCCATTCTGACTGCTGTGCGATAGTACCTCATTGTAGTTTTGATTTGCCTTTCTCTAATAGTTAGCCGTATTGAGCATCTTTTCATGTGCCTATTGGCCCCCTGTATTTATTTTTTGAAGAAATATCTACTTCAGTCTTCTGCCAATTTTTTGATTCCGTTGTTTGTTCTTTTGTTGTCGAGCTGTGTGAGCTGTTTGTATATTTTGGAAATTAAGCCCTTAACACTCGCATCATATGCAAATATTTTCTCCCATTCTGTAGGTTGTCTTTTTGTTTCATTTACAGTTTCCTTTGCTGTGCAGAAGCTTGTAAGTTTGATTAGGTCCCATTTGTTTACTTGTGCTTTTATTTCTATTGCCTTGGGAGACTGACCTAAGAAAACGTTGGTATGATTTATGTCAGAATGTTTTGCCCCTGTTGTCTTCTAGACATTTTATGGTGTCATAGCCTATGTTTAAGTCTTTAAGCCATTTTGAGTTTATTTTTGTGTATGGTAAGAGGTCGTGTTGTAACTTCATTGATTTACATGCAGCTGTCCAACTTGCCCAACACCAGTTGCTGAAGAGTCTGTCTTTTTTCCGTTGTATATTCTTGCCTCCTCTGTCGAAGATCAATTGACCATAGGTGTGTGGGTTTATTTTTGGGCTCTCTGTTCTGTTCCATTGATCCATATGTCTGTTTTTGTGCCAATGCCATGCTGTTTTGATTACTGTAGCTTTGTAGTATTGTCTGAAGTTTGGGATGGTTATGTTCTTGGAAGTCTTTTAATCACAGTTTTAATTTCAATACTTGTGATTGGTCTGTTCTTATTTTCTATTTCTTCCTGGTTCAGTCTTGGAAGATTTCACCTTTCTAAGAATTTGTCCATTTCTTCTAGGTTGTCCATTTTATTGGTAGATAGTTGCTTGTAGTAGTCTCTTATGATCCTTTGTATTTCTGTGGTGTCAGTTGTAACTTCTTTTTTGTTTCTAATTTTATTGATTTGAGCCCTCCCTTTTTTTCTTGATGAGTCTGGCTAAAAGTTTATCAATCTTCTTTATCTTTTCAAAGAACCGTCCTTTAGTTTCATTGATCTTTTCTGTTGTTTCCTTCATCTCTCTTTCATTTATTTCTGCTCTGATCTTTATGATTTCTTTCCTTCTACTAACTTTGGGTTTTGTTTGTTCTTCTTTCTCTAGTGGCTTTAGGTGTAACCTTAGGTTGTTTGAGATTTTTCTTGTTTCTTGAGGTAAGATTGTATTGCTATAAACTTCCCTCTTAGAACTCCTTTTGTTGCATCTCGTAGGTTTTGGATTGTCGTGTTTTCGTTTTCATTTGTCTCTAGGTATTTTTTAATTTCCTCTTTGATTTCTTCAGTGATCCATTGGTTGTTTAGTAACATATTGTTTAGCCTCCATGTGTTTGTGTTTTTTCATTGTTTTGTTGTAGTCGATTTTTAATCTCATAGCGTTGTGGTAGGAGAAGATGCTTGATACGATTTCACTTCTCTTAAATTTACCGAGGCTTGCTTTGTGACGAAGCATGTGGTCTATCCTGGAGAATGTTCCATGTGCACTTGAGAAAAACGTGTACTCTGCTGCTTTCAGATGGAACGTTCTATAAATATCAATTAAATCCATCTGGTCTAATGTGTCCCATAAGGCCTGTGTTTCCTTATTGATCTTCTGCCTGTATGATCCATCCATTGATGAAAGTGAGGTGTTAAAGTCCCCCACTATCATTGTGTTACTGTCAATTTCTCCTTTTATGGCTGTGAGCATTTGCCTTCTATATTGCTCCTATGTTGGGTGCATAAGTACTTAAAATTGTTATATCTTCTTCTTGGATTGATCCCTTGATCATTATGTACTGTCCCTTTTTGTCTCTTGTAATAGTCTTTATTTTAAAGTCTATATTGTCTGATATGATTATTGCTACTCCAGCTTTCTTTTGATTTCCATCTGCATGGAATACATTTTACCATCCCCTCACTTTCAGTCTGTATGTGTCCCTAGATCTGAAGTGGGTTTCTTGTAGACAGCATATATATGGGTCTTGTGTTTGTATCCATTCAGCCAGTCTATCTTTTGGTTGGAGCATTTAATCCATTTACATTTAAGGTAATTACTGATATGTACTTACTGACATTTTGTTAATTGTTTTGGCTTTATTTTTGAAGGTCTTTTTTCTTCCCTTCCTCTTTTGTTCTCTTGTGACTTGATGTCTGTCTGTCTTTAGTGTTGTGTTTGGATTGCTTTTTCTTTTTTGTGCGTGTATCTATTGTACATTTTTGGTTTGTGGTTCCCATGAGGTTTTGATATAGCAGTCTGTATATGTACAAGATTGCTTTAAGTTGCTGGTCTCTTAATTTCCAGTGCATTTCCAGTATCCTGCATTCATACTCTCCTCTTCCCATGATTGCTGGTTTTGATATCATATTGTGTGTGGGTGATTTCCTACCTTTGTTTTATGTTTGCCTTTACCAATGAGCTTTCCCATTCATAATTTTCTTGATTCTAGTTGTGGCCTTTTCTGCCTAGAGAAGTTCCTTTAGTATTTGTTGTAAAGCTGGTTTGGTGATGCTGAATTCTCTTAGCTTTTGCTTGTCTGTAAAGCTTTTGATTTCTCCACTGAATCTGAATGAGAGCCTTGCTGGGTAGAGTATTCTTGGTTGTAGGTTTTTCTCTTTCATCACTTTAAATATATCTTGCCATTCCCTTCTGGTCTGCAGAGTTCCTGCTGAAAAATCAGCTGATAACCTATGGGGATTCCCTTGTATGTTATTTGTTGCTTTTCTCTGTTGCTTTTAATATTTTCTCTTTGTCTTAATTTTTTGGTCAGTTTGATTAATATGTGTCTCGGTGTGTTCCTCCTTGGGTTTATCCTGTATGGCACTCTCTGTGCCTCCTGGACTTGAGTGAGTGTTTCCTTTCCCATGTTAGGGAAGTTTTTGGCTGTTAGCTCTTCAAATATTTTCTCAGCCCCTTTCTCTCTCTCTTCTCCTTCTGGGACCCCTTTAATGCCAATGTTGTGGATTTAATGTTGTCCTAGAAGTCTCTTAGACTGGCCTCATTTCTTTTCATTCTTCTGTCTTTATTCTGTTCCTCAGCAGTGATTTCCACCAATTTGTTTTCCAGCTCACTTATTCGTTCTTCTGCCTCATTTATTCTGCTATTGATTCCTTCTAGTATATTTTTCATTTCAGTTATTGTATTGTTCATCTCTGTTCATTAAAGCTTCTAACTCTTTATTAAATATTTCTTGTATCCTCTTGGTGTGTGTCTCCATTGTTTTTCCTCTTGGTCTTGGATCATCTTTACTATCATTACTCTGAATTCTTTTTCAGGTAGGTTGCCTATCTCCGCTTCACTTAGTTGTTCTTCTGGGGTTTTATCTTGTTCCTTAGTCTGGAAGATCTCTCTCCACTGTCTGGTATTGTCTCACTTGCTGTGTTTTTGTGGTCTCCATTCCTCAGGCTGTAGGATTGTAATTCTTCTTGGTTCCGGTGTGTGTCCCCTGGTGGGTGAGGTTGGTCCAGAGGCTTGTGCAGGCTTTCTGGTGGGAGGAACTGGTGCCTGCACACTGGTGGGTGGAGCTGTGTCATGTCCCCCTGGTGGACAGGGCCATGTCAAGGGGTGTGTTTATAGGTGGCTTTTGGCTCAGGACAACTTTAGACAGCCTGTCTCCTGATGGGTGGGGCTGTGTTCCCACCCTGTTCATTGTTTGGCCTGAGGTGTCCCAGGACTGGGCCTGCAGGCTGTTGGGTGGGGCTGATCATTGGTGCCAAAATGGAGACCTCCCCCCCCCCCCCCCCCCCGCCGCTGCCACCCCCACCGGGAGAGCTCACACCCAAGAGTTTTCCTTTGGGCCCCACGGTGAGCCACAGCCGACCCCCCACTCTCCCAGAGACCCTACAGTACCCGCAGGTAGGTCTGGCCCGGGCTCTTATGGAGTCACTGCTTTGCCCTGGGTCCCAGTGCACATGAAACCTTGTGTGTGGCCTCCAAGAGGGCCGTCTGTTTCCCTCAGTCCTGAGGAGCTCCTGCACTCAAGCCCCACTGGCCTTCAAAGCCAAATGCTCTAGGGGCTCCTCCTCCTGATGCCAGGCCCCCAGGCTGGGGAGCCTGACGTGGGGCTCCAGACTCTCACTCATGTGGGAGAACCTCTGTGATAGAATTATTTTCCAGTTTGTGGATCGCCCACCTGGAAGGTAGGGATTTGATTATAATGCAAAAGTGCCCTTCCTACTGTCCCACTGTGGCTTCTTCTTTGTCTGTGGATGTAGAATATCTTTTTTGGAAGGTTCAAGTCTTTTTTGTCCATGGTTGTTTAGCAGTTAGTTGTGATTTTGGTGTTTTCACGAGGGGAGGTGAGCTGAAGTCCTTTTACTCCACCATCTTGTCTCTCCCGCCAGTCCTGAAGAAACATTTTTAAACTGTCCAAATTTGCCCCTCCAGATGGTACCGGGCTTCCCTTGCCCTCTGACTGCTGGTCAGGTGTGCCGAGTGCACGCAAGCACTGGGAGGGAGGGAGGAGAGAGGTCAAGGTTGTTTGCCCTCCTGCCGCCTCCATGTACAGCATCCCTGGGCTGGCCCTGTGCCTTTCAGCCATGCAAGATCCGAGTGCTTGTGGGATGGCCTGTCTAGCATTCTGCAGCAGCTCGCTCTCTCCAGTTCTGGGAGTTCCTGCCTCCCCGGCCCTCTAGGCCCAAGGGCTACAAACAGCATGGCACCGCTAGTAGCGTAGGGAACTATGCCATCCTTTGTGGCTACGGACCCAGCCTAAGTCAGTCTTTTTTTTTTTTTTTTTTTTTTTTGCGGTATGCGGGCCTCTCACTGTTGTGGCCTCCCCCGTTGCGGAGCACAGGCTCCGGACGCGCAGGCTCCGGACGCGCAGGCTCAGCGGCCATGGCTCACGGGCCCAGCCGCTCCGCGGCATATGGGATCCTCCCAGACCGGGGCACGAACCCGTATCCCCTGCATCGGCAGGCGGACTCTCAACCACTTGCGCCACCAGGGAGGCCCCTAAGTCAGTCTTTATTGAAGGGTTCTCCGATGACCTGAATTGGGCGTGCCGTCTGTTTGCTGCCTGGACCCTGAGAGCTGCTGACAGATGTACAGATCGAATTGGACCTCAGGGCAGTCATTGACAGGTTTTGCTAGAGCACTCCTTATCTGCCTCTGTAGGGAGAAGAGGCGGGCTTTCAAGTTAATGTGAGGATTTGAAAGAACTGTATTACATGGAGAAGGACATGAGAAGAGTAAAATTTGCATTTATGTGCATTAAATTATTTTGTTTTGAAATTTGTGAGTCAGGATTGCTTGTAGTCCATTTGATAGAATTAATACAATATTGTATGCATACAAAAAAGAAGAACAATTTGAAACTTGTTTGGCTGCTTTTAAAAGTCAAGCGGCAGAAGTCAGAAAGAGAAAGACAAATATAATATTGCTTATGTGAAATCTAGAAAAATGGTAAGATGGGACCTTGTTTTCAAAGCAGAAACAGAGACACAGATGTAGAAAACAAACTTACGGTTACCAAGGGGGAAAGGGGGTGTGGGATGAATTGGGAGATTGGGATTGACATATATATACTACTATGTATAAAATAGGTAACTAATGAGAACTGACTGTATAGCACAGGGAACTCAGTGCTCTGTGGTGACCTAAATGGGAAGGAAATCTAAAAGAGTGGGTATATGTATAACTGACTCACTTTGCTGTACAGCAGAAACTAACACAACATTGTAAAGCAGCTGTATCCCAATTTTTTAAAAAAAGGTAAACAAGGACCTACTGTATACCACAGGAAAGAATACTCAATATCTTGTGATAACCTATAATGGAAAAGAATCTGAAAAAGAATATATATTATGTATATGTATAACTTAGTCACTTTGCTGTACACTTGGAACTAGCACAACATTGTAAATTAACTAAACTTCAATTAAAAAAAAAAAAGTCAAGCGAAATGAGAACACTTCAGGTTGCTAACGACCAGGCTCTTCTACCTTCTTAGGCGTAGCTGAGCCATCTCCTAAACTGCTGATTTTTCAGAAAGAATTAAAGAAAGCAGAAAATGCTATCATCTTGGAGCATAAGGAGTTTGAAACCCAGAAACAAGCTCTGCAAAAACAGCTGCAAAGTGAAGTGAGTATTTCTCCTTGAGCACCCAGGGGTCTGGCCAGTCCACTGCATAGACGTGTGAACTTGGCACACGCCACGCTGGTGTAAGTGGGATTTATTTTAACATCAAGTATCCCCAAAGGTGCTAAAGGGTGTCCTTTCTCATCTGAGAGAACTGTCCAGTGGTCATGTGACTTTATATTCATAATAGTTACAAAATCCAGAGGCAAGCAAACTCACTTAAACACAAAATTTTCCAAGTCCTGATGGTGCTCACAGTGGAAGTGTCTCGATTCTCACCCTGTGACTTGGAAATACTGCTGCCCTCTCTCTGGTGTCTTCCCATGCCCTGGAGTAGCTGCTCGGACGTGCGTGTAAGAAGAAATGGAAACTTGCGTTATCAGTCGTCATTTTAAAGGGACCCTGTGGGTTACGGGTATAAAGCTGCTCAGAATTGGCAAAACAAAAAAAGAGAATAAGCCCAATGAGAGAATTGTTCCCTTTGAAGTGAGCTGTGATTTGTTTGATGTTGATTTCTTTTTCTTCTCTAATTCTCTGCAGATTGAGCACTCCGCCCAGCTGAAGGCCCAGATATTAGAATACGATGCTTCTGTCAAGAGGTTAACTATGCAGGTTACCGATTTAAAATTGCAACTGAAACAAACTCAGATAGGTTAGAGACATTTTTAACTTCTGTGTGTGTGTGTGTGTGTGTGTGTGTAAAACTTCCGACATTTGTGGAAATGTAATAATTGTTACTCATTGAATTGTTAGTAATTCTCATAGTAGGGGTAAAGCCATAGAGCCATGGGCCATCTTAGAAGTCAAACTCCCTGTCCGTTTCATGGATACCAGCCAGGTCGTCAGCTGAAGTGACTTGCTTTCACAGATGCCCCATGCTTGGGGAAGCCTCATACCCCAGATAGGAAAGGTGTGGTAGTGATGCAGAGGCCCCCAAATTCATCCTGGACCTAGGCTTTCCTGTTTTATTTGCTACCCTGCTAATAAGAGCGGTCTGCTCTTCAGTGGTTTTATATACTCCGTGGCCAGGTGTATATACCTGTGGGAGAAGCAGAGTGCCCTGGCAAAAAAGAGCACTGCTGCTGGAATCAGAAAATGGGTTTTGTACCCCAATTTTGAAGTTAGTTGTTTGGCCTTGGACATGTTGCTTTTAACTTCCTTGGGCCTCAGTTGCCCCCTTTGTGATGAGGATAATAATACCTTCTGTGCCATGGAGGACGAAGGGGAAAGGTGACTGGCTCCAGTACAGTGCCTGGGGCATGTGAAACACTGGGGAGATGGCCACTGCTGCCATCTTATTACTACGTCTTCCTGTGGCTGCGTGACATCTGCCCCTCGTCCTTCATAACAAGTGTTCCGAGGCTTACACACTTCCTTCAGCTGCTTTCAAGCTCAGGGGAAGTTCCTGAGTGTTCGTGATTTTGAGCCTTCCTCAGTTCCTTCTTCCCACTCAGGCCCTTGGCCCCTTCTCTCCATGCCACTTTTATTGTGGTCTCTTTACTCATCTCCACTCGTTCCCGTTCCTCATTTTCTCTCCACAATTCTGCCTTTGCCAAACTGCCCACAGCTGAAACCTGTACCAAGCTCCTATCATTAGAAATAGTTTAATGAGGTTGGAAGGTTCTGGAACATGGGCATCACAAGCATCTGTCCCGTGGCATCATCAAGGTGGCCTTGCAGGAGAGGAGTGATCACATTTGCTGGCTTTGCATTAGGCCAGCGCAGTGGCTCAATGCCTCGCTAACTGGGGGATTCAGCCACAGTCCCCCATCCGTGACGTGGGAGCCGTGAGAGTTCTGGGCCCACAGTGGTGGCCTGATCGCATGTCCTCCTTATCTGAGACTCAGGCCATATGCAGTGGATTTTGCCGCAGCCCTGGGAGTTCAGGGGCAGCATCCTATAGTGCGCCGCGTTCATTATTCTGAAGTCAAATGTGTGAACATTCATGCTGGGTGAAATAATTAAAGATTATAAATGGGTTTGTATCAGCTCAGGTCAGGTTTTTCAACCACATGAGTTCAAGTCTGGTTAGGCTTTGTCCCCTAATACATTGTAAATACCTTTTCAGTTCTCAAAGCTTTTAGATTTCAAGGTCATGCATAATGGATTGTGAAATAATAACCTGCGTTACGAATGAAGGCATGTGAAGCAGTAGCTGGTACACATGAGCTCTCAAGTAAATGTTAAGAATTACTGTATGACCGTACTTTCACAAACCTTTATTTTTTTTTTTATTTATTATTTATTTTTTGCGGTACGCGGGCCTCTCACTGTTGTGGCCTCTCCTGTTGTGGAGCACAGGCTCCAGACGCCCAGGCTCAGCGGCCATGGCTCACGGGCCCAGCAGCTCCACGGCATGTGGGATCTTCCCGGACCGGGGCACGAACCCGTGTCCCCTGCATTGGCAGGCGGACTCGCAACCACTGCGCCACCAGGGAAGCCCCAAACCTTTATTTTTTAATTTTTATTTATTGAAGTATAGTTGATTAACAGTGTTAATTTCTGCTGTACAGCAGAGTGATTCAGTTACACGTATATATATATTCTTTTTGATATTATTTTCCGTTATGGTTTATCATAGGATACTGAATATAGTCCCTGTGCTATACAGTAGGACCTTGTTGTTTGTTGTTTATCCATTCTACGTATAATAGCTTACATCTGCTAACCCCAACCTCCCATTCCATCCGTCCCCCAAACCCCTCCCTCTTGGCAACCGCAAGTCTGTTCTCTTTGTCCATGAGTCTGTTTCTGTTTCGTAAATATGACACAATTGAACACATCTTAGATTCCACATGTGGTATCACATGGCATTTGTTTTCTCTTTCTAACTTACTTCACTTGGTATGATATTCTCTAGTTGCATCCATGTTGCTGCAAGTGGTGTTATTTTGTTCTTTTTTTTTTTTTTTTTTTTTACAGCTGAGTGATATTCCATTGTGTGTGTATATATATATATGTATATATATATACCACATCTTCTTTATCCATCCATCTGTTGATGGACATTTAGGTTTCCATGTCTTAGTTCTCATAAATAGTGCTGCTATGAACATATGGGTGCATATATCTTTTGGGGTTAGAGTTTTGTCTGTATACGTGCCCAGGAGTGGGATTGCTGGATCATATGGTAATTCTATTTTTACTTTACTGAGGAACCTCCATACTGTAATGGCTGTACCAACCTACATTCCCACCAACAATGTAGGAGGGCTCCCTTTTCTCCACACCCTCTCCAGCATTTGTTATTTGTAGACTTTTTAATGATGGCTATTCTGACTGGTGTGTGGTGGTACCTCATTGTAGTTTTTTTGTTTTTTTGCAGTACGCGGGCCTCTCATGGTTGTGGCCTCTCCCGTTGCGGAGCACAGGCTCCGGACCCGCAGGCCCAACGGCCATGGCTCACGGGCCCAGCCGCTCCATGACATGTGGGATCTTCCCGGACTGGGGCACGAACCCGCGTCCCCTGCATTGGCAGGCAGATTCTTAACCACTGCGCCACCAGGGAAGCCCCTCTCATTGTAGTTTTCATTTGAATTTCTCTAATGATTAGTGATGTTGAGTGTCTTTTCATGTGCCTGTTGGCCATTTGTATTTCTTCTTTGGAGAAATGTCTACATAGGTCTTCCGCCAATTTTTCGATTGGGTTGTTTGTTTTTTTGTTGTTGAACTGTATGAGCTCTGTGTATATTTTAGAAATCAAGCTGTTGTTGGTCGCATCGTTATCAAATATTTTCTCCCATTCTGTGGGTTGGCTTTTGTTTTATGGTTTCCTTTGGTGTACAGAAGCTTGTAAGTTTGATTAGGTCCCGTTTGTTTATTTTTGCTTTTATTTCTGTTGCCTTGGGAGACTGACCTAAGAAAACATTGGTACGATTTATGTCAGACAATGTTTTGCCTGTGTTCTCTTCTAGACATTTTATGGTGTCATGTCTTATGTTTAAGTCTTTAGGCCATTTTGAGTTTATTTTTGTGTATGGTGAGAGGGTGTGTTCTGACTTCATTGATTTATATGTAGCTGTCCAACCTTCCCAACACTACTTGCTGAAGAGTCTGTCCTTTTTCCGTTGTATAAGTATAGTCTTGCCTCTTTTGTCGAAGATTAATTGACCATAGGTGTGTGAGTTTATTTCTGGGCTCTTTATTCTATTCCATTGATCCATATGTCTGTTTTTGTCCCAATACCATGCCATTTTGATTACTGTAGCTTTGTAGTATTGTCTGAAGTTTGGGAGGGTAATGCCTCCTGCTTTGTGTTTTTGCCTTAGGATTGCTTTGGCAATTCTGAGTCTTTTATGGTTCTATGTAAATTTTAGGATTATTTGTTCTAGTTCTGTGAAAAATGTCATGGGTCATTTGATAGGGATCGCATTAAATCTGTAGATTGCTTTGGGTAGTATGGCCATTTTAACAACATTCTTCCAATCCAAGAGCATGGGATATCTTTCCATTTCTTTGAGTCATCTTCAGTTTCCTTTATTAATGTTTTATAGTTCTCAGAGCATAAGTCTTTCACCTTCTTGGTCAGGTTCATTTCTAAGTATTCTATTTTTTGAGGTGTGATTTTGAAAGGTATTGTTTTTGTACATTCCCTTCTGATATTTCATTGTTAGTGTAAAGAAATGCAACAGGTTTCTGTATGTTAACCTTGTATCCTGCTACCTTGCTGAATTCGTTTATCAGTTCTCATAGTTTTTGTGTGACGTCTTTAGGGTTTTCTGTATATAGTATCATGTTACCTGCATATAGTGACAATTTTTACCTCTTCCCTTTCAATTTGGATACCTTTTATTTCTTTGTCTTGTCTGATTGCTGTGGCTAGAACTTTCAGTCCTATGTTGAATAGAAGGGGTGAGAGTGGGCATCCTTGAGTTGTTCCAGATTTTAGCAGGAAGGCTTTCAGCTTTTCACTGTTGAGTATTACATTGGCTGTGGGTTTGTCATAGATAGCTTTTATTATATTGAGACATGCTCCCTCTATACCCACTTTGGTGAGAGGTTTTTTTTGTTTGTTTGTTTGTTTATTTTTTGTGGTATGTGGACCTCTCACTGCTGTGGCCTCTCCCGTTGCGGAGCACAGGCTCCGGAAGCGCAGGCCCAGCGGCCATGGCCCATGGGCCCAGCCGCTTCACGGCATGCGGGATCCTCCCGGACCGGGGCACGAACCCACATCCCCCGCATCGGCAGGCAGACCCCCAACCACTGCGCCACCAGGGAAGCCCTTGGTTAGAGTTTTTATCATGAATGGATGTTGAATTTTGTCAGATGCTTTTTCTGCATCTATTGAGATGACCATGTGGTTTTTGTCTTTTGTTGATGTGGTATATCATATTGATTGATTTGCGTATGTTGAACTGTCCTTGTGGAGTTGGGATGAATCCCACTTGGTCGTGGTGTATGATCTTTTTTATGTGTTGTTGGATTTGGTTTGCTAATAGTTTGTTGAGGATTTTTGCATCTATATTCATCAGAGATATTGGCCTGAAGTTTTCTTTTTTGGCGGTGTCTTTATCTGGTTTTGGTATCAGGGTGATGGTGGCTTCATAGAATGTCTTTGGGAGTGTTCCCTCCTCCTCAGATTTTTGGAAGAGTCTGAGAAGGATCAGTACAAGTTCTTTGTATGTTTGGTAGAATTTGCGTGTGAAGCCATCTGGTCCTGGACTTTTATTTGTAGGGAGTGTGTTGACTACAGATTCTGTTTCACTTCTAGTATCCGTCTGTTGAAATTATTTATTTCTTCTTGATTCCATTTTGGAGGGCTATATGTTTCTAGAAAGTTGTCCAGTTCTTCTAGGTTGTCAAATTTGTTAGCATATAATTGTTCATAGTATTCCCTTAGGGTTTTTTGTATTTCTGTAGTATTGGTTGTTATATCTCCTTTTTCCTTTCTTTATTTTGTTTCTTTGGGTTCTCTGTCTTCTTAGTGAGCCTGGCCAGAGGTTTGTCAATCTTGTTTACCCTTTCATAGAACCAGTTCTTGGTTTTATTGGCTTTTTCTATTTTTTTAATCTCTATTTTATTTATTTTCTCTCTCATCTTTATTATTCCTTCTGGTGACTTCAGGTTTTGTTTGTTCTTCTTTTTCTAACTTTTTAAGTGGTAGGTTAGGTTTTTTATTTGACATTTGTCTCATTTTTTTCTTTTTTTTGTTTTTTTTGAGGAAGGCTTGTATCACTATGAACTTCCCTCTAACAACTGCTTTTGCTATGTCCCATAGATTTTTTTTTTTTTTTTTTTTTTTTGCAGTACGCGGGCCTCTCACTATTGTGGCCTTTCCCGTTGCAGAGCACAGGCTCCGGATGCGCAGGCTCAGCGGCCATGGCTCACGGGCCCAGCCGCTCCGCGGCATGTGGGATCCTCCCAGACCAGGGCACGAACCCGTGTCCCCTGCATCAGCAGGCGGACTCTCAACCACTGCACCACCAGGGAAGCCCCCATAGATTTTTTTATGGTTCTGTTTTCATTGTCATTTGTCTCGAGGTATTTTTTAATTTCTTCTTTGATTTCATCATTGATCCATTGCTTTTTTAGTAGCATGTTGTTTAGTCTCCATGTAATCGTTTTCTCCCATTTCTTTTTCTGTGGTTGATTTCTAGTTTCATGCCATTGTAGTCAGAAAAGATGCTTGAGATAATCTCTGTACTCTTAAGTTTGTTGAGGCTTTTTTTTTGTGCCCTAGTATGTGGTCAATCCTAGAGAACGTTCCATGTGCTCTTGCGAAGAATGTGTATTCTGGTTTTCTTTTTGTTCTGTTTTGGATGTAGTGTTCTGAAGCTATCAGTTAAATCTAACTGTTGTGTTGTTTAGTATCTCTGTTGCCTTACTGATTTTTTTTTTTTTTTTGTCTACAAGATCCGTCCATTGATGTGAGTGGGATGTTAAAGTCTCCTACTATTATTCTTGTCAGTTTCTCCCTTTATGTCTGTTAGTATTTTTTTTTATGTTTTGGGTCCTCCTGTATTAGGTGCATATATGTTGATGTCTGTAAAATCCTCTTCTTGTATTGATACTTTTATCATTGTATAGTGTCCTCCTTTATCTTTCTTTATGGCCTTTGTTTTAAAGTCTGTTTTGTCTGATGTGAGTATTGCAACCCCTGCTTTCTTGTCATTTCCGTTTGAATGAAATACCTTTTTACATACCCTCACTTTCAATCTATGTGTGTCCTTTGCCCTAAAGTGGGTCTCTTGTAGTTAGCCTATTGTAGGCTCTTGTTTTCTTTTTAATCCAATCTGCCACTTTGTGTCTTTTGATTGGAGCAGTCTGTTTACACTTAAGATGGTTATTGATAGATATGTATTTATTGCAGTTTTAAGCCTTGTTTTCCCATTGATTTTATATTTGTCCATTTGTTTTTGTTTTTCCTTGTGTAGTTTGATGATTTTCTTTTCTATTACGCTTGCGTTCTCTTGTTTTTGTTTTTTTTTAATCTCTTGTATGTTTTTTATTTGTGGTTACTCTGTTTTCAAGTATGTTAACCCCATTCTGTATCTACTTGGCTTAGACTTGTAGCCATATAGGCTGAAATGCATTCTAGGAAATGAAAAACTAATCTACATTTTCTTAATCTCCTCCCCCACATTTTAAGATTTTGATGTCCTCTTTTACATCTTTATATTCATTCTTTTGCTGTTCATTGTGGTTATCGTCATTTCACAGAAATTTTTTGATGCTTTTTAAATCTGTGTACTGGCTTATTTAGTTGATTTGCTTTTTTCTCTTTTCTTTAGAGAAGACCTTTCAATGTTTCCTTTAGGACAGGTTTAGTGTTGCTGTATTCTTTTAGTTTTCACTTGTCTGAGAAATTCTTAATCTCTCCTTGTATTCTAAATGATAATTTTGCTGGGTAGAGTATCCTAGGTTGCAGATTTTTCCCTTTCAGGACTTTGAATCAATCCCTCGCCACTTCCTTCTGGCCTGCAGTGTTTGTGTAGAGAAGTCAGCTGATAGCTTTATGGGGGTTCCCTTGTAATTAACTCCTTGTTTTTCTCTTGCTGCTGTTAGCATCTTCTCTTTAACTTTTACCATTTTTATTATAATATGTCTTGCTATAGGTCTCTTTGGGTTTACGTTGTTTGGGACCCTCTGTGTCTCCTGCACCTGGTTATCTGTTTACTTCTTGAGGTTTGAGAAGTTTTCAGCCATAGTTTCTTCAAATACATTTTCGATACCATTTTCTTTCTTCCACTTCTGGAATCCCTATTATGCGTAGATTGGCACACTTTATATTGTCCCATAGTTCTCTTATATTGGTTTCATGTTTTTTTTCATTTTGCTTTCTGTCTGCTGTCCTGATTGGGTGATTTCCATTATTCTATCTTCCAGATCACTTATTCATTCTTCTGCATTATTTGTTCTGTTGTGGCCATGCTGCACAGCTTGCGGGATCTTAGTTTCTTGACCAGGGATTGAACCTGCACCCTCGGCAGTGAAAGCGCAGAGTCCTAACCACTGGACCACCAGGGAATTGCCTGTTCTTTTGCATTATTCATTCCACTATTCATTGCCTTTAGTTCAGTTTTCATCTCGGCAAATGAATTTTCTAATTTTTCTTGGTTCCTCTGTATAGTTTCTAGTTCCTTTTTACAGTACTCTGCATTTTTGTCAATATCCTTTCTTAATTCCTTCAGTATTTTCCTTATCTCCTTTTTGAAATTGGTATCTATGAAACTGAAGAGATCTGTTTCATTGTTTGTTCTTTTAGGGGAATTTTCTTGGTCTTTTAACTGGGAGCGGTTCCTCTGCTTCTTCATTTTACTTATATTTCTCTTATTCTGTGAGTTTAGGAGAATCAGTTATCTACTGTGGTCTTAGAGGGCTATTTATATGTGGCATCATCCCTGTGTAGCGTCTGTGGATTTCATATTTTTTTGCCATGAGAGCCATTTTTAGTATGGATGCCTGTCGCCTCTTTCCTCAGTGTGTGCTGGTCATTATTCCCTTGATCGAGGGGGTGTGCAGTTGCGGCAGCTGCTGCCCAGTCCTGGAGTTCTCAGCAACAGTGGGGTCTCGTGCACCCCTGGAGCACACAGTGGGAGCAGGGGCAGCTTGCAATGCTCCTGGGGCCTGGGAAGGCAGCTGTGGTGGCTTGCGACCACTCCTGGAGTCTGGGAGGGCAGCGGTGGTGGCAGCTGGAGACTGCTCCTGTAGCTCGTGTAGGTGGTGTCCTGCTGCCTTAGAGCACGCACAGCGAAAAAGGCTGCAGTGGTGGGTCCCACCCCTCCCCTCGCTCACCCCCCAAACAGTGACACCTGGCCTCCTCTGCCTACACCCTCAGGTGTGGTTGCATCAGACTTCAGCTCCTTCAGGCTGTTTCCACGCAGCCCACCCCAGTCCTCTCCCTGGGTCTGATCTCTGAAGCGTGAGCTTCAGTACCCAGCCCCAGCCCACACTGGCGGACGTGCATATCAGGCTGGGGAGTACAGGGCGGTGGCACAGACCTTTTGTGCAAGGTCTCTCTCCAGCCTAGCTGCTGCAGACTGGTTGCTGCGTTCTCCTCTGAAGCTCTCTGTCCCGGCTGATCTCCACACTGGTGAAGGGACGTCCTGGGGTGCAGGAACCTGGCTTCTTTCACAGCTCCCTCCCAGGGTGCAGGTCCTGTCCCGATTCCTTTCTCACTTTCTTTTTTTTTTTGTCCTACCTGGTTGCATGGAGATCTTCTTGCTCTTTCAGATGTCTCAGGTCTTCTGCTAGCGTTCCGTAGATATTCTGTGAGAATCGTTACACATGTAGATATATTTTTGATGTATTTGTGGGAGGAGGTGAGCTCCATGTCCTGCTCTTCCACCATCTTGATTGCTCCCTCCACAAACTGTTTAATGTCCCAGTTTGCCCTTATTACTTTGATTTTTCAGAAAAGAAATTCTCAATATATTTTAATTTGATTCTCCACCTTTTCCCTTCCTGTCTCACACTGTCTGTCTGTTTGTAACCCGTAGCTCTGGAGAACGAAGTGTACCGCAACACGAAGCACTCTTTGTTAAATCACTCCATCAGTGGGTTAATGAGTGGCAAGGAGGGACCTCGTGATGACGACCTAAGCAGGGATTTCTTGAAAAATCCTCTGAGACAAGAGGAACTGATGGCACGCCCAGTTATACCACAGATGCCCAGTTACCCAAATGCCAACACAGAGAGTAGTTCCCCCGATTCCGACCTTGAGTTTGTAGCCAATACTACGGCAAGGGTGAGAGAGCTGGAGCGAGAGGCCGAGCACTTGGAAAAAGCTTTCCAAAACTACCATCGAAGGGTCAGTCGGTGCCCCGCCAAGAGCCCATCGGCAACCAGGAGCCAGCCCACCCTGAACCTGCTGAGAGCTCTCAAGAACGTCCCTGCAGGTGCTCCTGAGAGGTGTGTTTTTGCAGAGGCCAGAGTTGCCTCTCAGCAGCCTCTGTTGAATGTGCACAGAGGGGACGAGAGTGAGGTATCTGATGTGCCAGGCAGCACACCCTCAATGTCACACAAGGACACGGCCTCCAGACGCCTCTCCTCCTCTTCCCTCCCCAAAGCAAGGAGAAGCCTTGATAGTGAGATGTACCTGGAAGGTAAGCTACTGCCACAGGGGTTGCGGGATGCTCTGGATGTGGGTGGGTTGGTCCTCATTGGCCCAGGATGAGGACCGCAGGAGTGCAGCCAGCACAGCAGCAGGTCGTGGGAGCCGGGCCCAGGAGAGCCCTGCCTTTGAACCGCGGGCTCCTGGGGAACCACGGCGTCTCCCCCGAGTCACAGTTGGTGTGGGAGGCCATGGGATAGAGCAGCAAGTGCCAGAGTATTGCTTGGCACAGAAAGGTGTTCAGAGAATGACAGTGGCTTTTCCTTGGCTGCCGGTTAGTTTCATGTGTTTTCTTGTTACCGCTGCAGTTTCATTCAGGTGCCTGAATTGTCAGTTCTGTGGATCATTTACACATACTCCACTGTTTGCAAGGATGATAGAATTCATTGTCAAAGTAATAGAACTCTTTAGAAACCACACTGCTGTCTTCTCCACATAGTCTGTAACATGCTCACCCTGGTTCCTCCTGCCTTGTAGGTCTGGGCCAGTCCCCGGCCGCTGTCCCCTGTCCCGACAGAACGCTGCAGCCTTTGCCTGCCGAGTCCAGGCACAGCCTTTCCGTGCACTCGCTCTCCAGCCCTGCGGAGCAGAAGGCCGGGTATGTACCGCCTTCTTCCCAGCCTCTGCCAAGGCTGGTTGCTGCCTATGATCTCGGTCATGGCATGTTTGGGTCTTTTAGGTGATATTAAAGACTACATGGCAGTGTAGAACTTGCAGTCAGATTGTGAGATGTGTGATCTTTGGGAACCATCTGAATTACCTGGGGGAAAAAAGACTTCTTTTAGCAAACGAGTAATTTTTACTCATTTGCTAAACTTGATGTATAGAATATGTACTATGGATGGGCTTCCCTAGTGGCGCACTGGTTGAGAGTCCGCCTGCCGATGCAGGGGATGCGGGTTCGTGCCCCGGTCCGGGAAGATCCCACATGCCGCGGAGCGGCTGGGCCCGTGAGCCATGGCCACTGAGCCTGCGCGCCCGGAGCCTGTGCTCTGCGACGGGAGGAGCCACAACAGTGAGGGGCCCGCGTACCACAAAAAAAAAAAAAAAAAAAAAAAAGAATATGTACTATGGTATTAATAAGCATTTGCATAGTTCCATGAATAGACTTGGTTTATAAAGATAAAACAGATGTACAGACTCTGCAAAAGCAAATAACTTCAGTGTAAACTTAAAATAGTTTCATACATCATTAAAAAGTCACAAGGGGCTTCCCTGGTGGTGCAGTGGTTAAGAATCCGCCTGCCAATGCAGGAGACACGGGTTCGAGCCCTGGTCTGGGAAGATCCCACATGCCACAGAGCAACTAAGCCCGTGCGCCATGAGTACTGAGCCTGTGCCCTAGAGCCTTCGAGCCACAGCTACTGAAGCCCGTGTGCCTAGAGCCCGTGCTCTGCAACAACAGAAGCAACCACAATAAGAACCCGTGCACAGCAACGAAGACCCAACGCAGCCATAAATTTAAAAAAAAAAAAAAAAAAAAAAGTCACAAATATTCAGGCATTTAAATATAAGCAAATAAGGTTCCACTTTGTAAATCATTGAAATAAATTCGAAAGTGGTAGTGGGTCCTAGGATATGATGGCTGAAGCAGGATGCGGTGGGTGTGTTGAGAAGCTCGGGGGAGGGAGGGGCAGGCTGGGATTCGAGTCACGTGGGGGACTCCTGCCTGTGCCCAGTCCCCGTGGCAGGAGATTCTGACTCCTTCATTCTGGGCTCAGGCCTAGGCATCAATGTGTTGATGCAGTTCTACTGTACAGAGTTGAAAACTGCCACATGTGCCTGTCCTGGTCCTCAAGTATGTAATATTTTTTATATCACTAGTTCTGTGCTAAAGCCAAGAGGAGAGGCAGGACACACATGGGCCAAGGTGGGGTACTGTGGTGTGTTGCATCTTCAGCTGGCTTATGCTAAAGGTGTACACAGCTTTTCAAAAACCTGCTGTCAAAAATTTTTGTAGTTCTTTAAAAAAAATAAAAAAATTCCTCCTAGGAACAGCCTTGAGAGTGCAGCGTTATTCTTTGTTAACAGTGGTAGTACCTAGCTCACAGCATGAGGTGGTCTGGAGGAGTGACTGAGTTAAAGTGTATTAACTGTTTGAAATGATGCCTGGTGCATGGAGAGCGCCCAGTGCACCGTAGCTCTTACTGTCTATGAGACCACGAAAATTTAATTTTCTAAAGCATTTTCTCGAGTCACAGAAGGCTTTTTCATCACCCTGTGCTCTTGTGTCTTATATTATTAAAGCTTCACATTCTTGAATTTTATTCTTCCCATCCAGTCTTTATCAAAGACAAACAGAACTTCAGGACAAAAGTGAATTTTCAAATCCGGACAAGCTAGCTTTTAAGGATCATGAGGAATTTGAACCATCTTTTGAATGTAAGTTTAAATATTAATACTTGTTTTTATAAGTTCAAAATGTAGAAAGTTTAGTTTTGGCAAAACATACCCACTGTTGTAAAAAATAAAGCAGTTACAAATTAGGATATTTTTATTTTATGATAGAACCACACATACAGATACAGTGCCTCATTTTTGTATCAGAAAGATTTTCAGGTTCTGAGTTCCATTTATTAAAAATTTCAGGATAACTAATTGCAAAGTCAGAGCTAAGCCCATAAGTGAATCCTTAATTTATGAAGTTTAGGATTGCCTCAGGTTTAAAATAAGTAACTTCTTAAAATTTGCTTTTTTTTTCCCTCTTATGCAATGTGAAAAAGTTATTACTTTTTTTTTGAATTATACTGATTCCATCAATTGCCTCAGATTGAGAAAACCCTTTCGTAGTTAGAGAACGGAGGTAAAAGAGTATTAGCTTAAGGGCTTCCCCGGTGGCGCAGTGGTTGAGAGTCCGCCTGCCGATGCAGGGGACACGGGTTCGTGCCCCGGTCCGGGAAGATCCCACATGCCGCGGAGCGGCTAGGCCCGTGAGCCATGGCCGCTGAGCCTGTGCGTCCAGAGCCTGTGCTCCGCAATGGGAGAGGCCACAACAGTGAGAGGCCCGTGTACTGCAAAAAAAAAAACATATATATATATATATATATATATATATTAATAGTCTTAAGAGTCTAGAAACTGGTGTCCTGACTTTGGCCCTGCCTTATACTGAAGCAGGAGGCTCCAAGGTAGAACAGTCTAAAATAAGGATGTAGAGTCAACCAGCTCTGAGGTTCTTTCTGGCTTGGCAAGTCTTGGTTTTTTTTTTGGTTATAGAAGCTTTATTCATGATAGCCAGAAGTTTGAAACAACCCAGGTATCCTTCAGTTAGTGAATGGTTAAACAGATGATGGCAAATCTATACCGTGAACTACCACTCAGCAATTACGTGAAACAGACTATTGATACATGCAACAGTTAGCATAGATCTCCACGGAATTAGCTTAGTGAGAAGAATCAATCCTAAGATTACATACTATAATAGCTAGTTTATATAACATTCTTTTTTTATTGAAGTACAGTTGATGTACAATATTATAGAAGTTACTATTTTTAGAGGTTATACTCCATTTATAGTTATTATGGAGTATTGGCTCTATTCCCTGTGTTATATTGGGAAGTCTTTTTTTTTTTCTTATTGGAGTATAGTTGATTTACAATGTGGAGCTAATTTCTGCTGTAGAGCAAAGTGACTCAGTTATATGCATATATACATTTTTTTAATATTCTTTTCTATTATGGTTTATCCCAGGAGATTGGATGTAGTTTGCTGTGCTCTACAGTAGGACCTTGTTGTTTATTCATTCTAAATGTAATAGTTTGCATCTACTAACCCCAGACTCGTAGTCCATCCCTCTCCCTCCCCACTTCCCCCTTGGCAACCACAAGTCTGTTTTCTATGTCTGTGAGTCTGTTTCTGTTTCATATATAGGTTCCTTTGTGCCATATTTTAGATTCCCCATTCAAGTGATATCGTATGGACTTTGTCTTTCTCTTTCTGACGTACTTAGTATGATAATCTTTAGGTCCATCTGTGTTGCTGCAGATGGCATTATTTTGTTCTTTGTTATGGCTGAGTGGTATTCCATTGTATATATGCACCACATCTTCTTTATCCTTTCGTCTGTCGATGGACATTTAGGTTGTTTCCTTGTCTTGGCTATTGTGAATAGTGCTGCTATGAACATAGGGGTGCATATATCTTTCTGGATTCGAGTTTTGTTTGGGTATATGCCCAGGAGTGGGATTGCTGGACCATATGGTAATTCTATTTTTAGTTTTCTAAGGAACTGCTATACTGTTTTCCATAGTGGCTGCAACAACTTACATTCCCACCAACAGTGTAGGAGAATTCTCTTCTCCACACCATCTCCAGCATTTATTATTTGTAGACTTTTTAATGATGGCCATTCTGAGTGGTGTGAGATGGTACCTCATTGTAGTTTTGATTTGCATTTCTCTGATAATTAGTGATGTTGAGCATCTTTTATTTTTTTATAAATTATCCCAATATGTGATTCATTAATGTTTAACTTATAATTTACAAAATACTTTGATTTACATATTATTTGGTCTACCTGATTCAAACCTTACTCTACTAAAATATGTTCTCAACAAAGTAGAGTGTTAAAACACAGTCAAATAATGATATATCACTCCTCTGCTCAAAACCCTATACTGGCTTCTCAAGTATCTCACTCAGATTAAAAGTCCAGGTCCTTACACTGAGGTTAACAGTTCTCTCTGTGGTATTCACTGTCCCTGCAAATCTTCCCTTTTTGCCTATAAAGGGGTCTCAAATTATCACCATTAGTATTACCCATTCAGTTCAGGACCATTAAAACCAATTAAGTCATGGGACTTCCCTGGCGGTCCAGTGGTTAAGAGTCTGTGCTTCCAATGCAGGGGGCACAGGTTCCATCCCTGGTAGGAAACTAAGATCCCACATGCTGTGGCCAAAATAAATAAATAAATAAAACTAATTAAGTCAGGTGATCTGGAACATGCACTCTGGCCCTCTTGATCTAGTTCCCTTTACTTCTCAGATCTCAGCTCACATTCCCGGCTCATTCAGTTTAGGCACCCAGGCCTCCTGGCTCTTTTCCCAACACTGTACCCTTTTTATATATTGTCACATTCAGTTTGCTAAAGTTTTGTTAAGAATTTTTGCACCTAGAGCATCTTTTCTTTAGTGGCCATCTGTATGTCTTCCTTGGAGAAATGTCCATTAAGGTCTTCAGCCCATTTTTCGATTGTGTTGTTTGTTCTTTTGTTGTCGAGTTGTATGAGCTGTTTGTATATTTTGGAGATTAAGCCCTTGTTAGTCGCATCGCTTGCAAATATTTTCTCCCATTCTGAGGGTTGTCTTTTCATCTTGTTTATGGTTTCCTTTGATGTGCAAAAGCTTATAAGTTTGATTAGGTCCCATTTGTTTACTTTTGTTTTTATTTCTATTGCCTTGGGAGACTGACCTAAAAAACATTGTTACAATTTATGTCAGAAAATGTTTTCCCTAGGATTTTTCGTAGGATTTTTATGGTGTCATGTCTTATGTTTAAATCTTTAACCCATTTTGAGTTTATTTTTGTGTATGGTGAGATGGTGTGTTCTAAATTCATTAATTTACATGCAGCTGTCCAACTTTCCGAACACCACTTGCTGAAGAGACCGTCTTTTTCCCATTGTATATTCTTTCCTTCTTTGTTGAAGATTGACCATAAGTGTATGGGTTTGTTTTTGGGCTCTCTTCTGTTTCATTGATCCATATGTCTGTTTTTGTGCCAGTACTATGCTGTTCTGATTACTGTAGCTTTGTAGTACTGTCTGAAGTCTGGGAGGGAAATGCCTCCTGCCTTGTTTTTTTGCCTCAGGATTGCTTTGGCAATTCTGAGTCTTTTATGGTTTGATGTAAATTTTAGAATTATTTGTTCTAGTTCTGTGAAAAATGTCATGGGTCATTTGATAGGGATCACATTAAATCTGTAGGTTGCTTTGGGTAATATGGCCATTTTAACAACATTCTTCCAATCCAAGAGCATGGGATATCTTTCTATTTCTTTGAATCCTCTTTAATTTCCTTATTTATGTTTTGTAGTTCTCAGTGTATAAATCTTTCACCTCCTTGGTCATGTTTATTCCTCGGTTTTTTTGTTTTTTGGGTTCTGGTGCAATTTTAAAAGGTATTGTTTTTTTTTACATTCCCGTTCTGTTATTTCATTGTTAGTGTAAAGAAAGGCAACAAATTTCCGAATGTTAATCTTGTATCCTGCTACTTAGCTGAATTCATTTATTAGATCTGGTAGTTTTTGTGTGGAGTCCTTAGGGTGTTCTATATATTGAATATAGTGTCATGTCATCTGCATATAGTGACCATTTTACCTCTTTCCTTCCAATTTGGATATCTTTTATTTCTTTGTCTTGTTTGATTGCTGTGGCTAGGACTTTCAGTACTGTGTTGAATAGAAGAGGTGAGAATGGGCATCCTTGAGTTGTTCCAGATTTTAGTAGGAAGGCTTTCAGCTTTTGGGTATTACATTGGGTATTACATTGGCTGTGGGTTTGTCATAGATAGCTTTTATTATGTTGAGACATGCTCCCTCTATACCCACTTGGGTGAGAGTTTTTATCATGAATGGATGTTGAATTTTGTCAGATGCTTTTTTTGCATCTATTGAGATGACCATGTGGTTTTTGTCTTTTGTTGATGTGGTGTATCACATTGATTGATTTGCGTATGTTGAACCATCCTTGTGAAGTTGGGATGAATCCCACTTGGTCGTGGTGTATGATCTTTTTTATGTGTTGTTGGATTTGGTTTGGTAATAGTTTGTTGAGGATTTTTGCATCTGCATGCATCAAAGATATTGGCCTGTAATTTTCCTTCTTGGTGGTGTCTTTGTCTGGTTTAGGTGTCAGGGTGATGGTGGCTTCATAGAATGTCTTTGGGAGTGTTCCCACCTCAAGTTTTTGGAAGAGTTTGAGAAGAATCAGTATAAGTTCTTCTTTGTATGTTTGGTAGAATTAGCGTGTGAAGCCATCTGGTCCTGGACTTTTGTTTGTAGGAAGTTTTTTGACTATGGATTCTATTTCACTTCTAGTGATCGGTCTGTTCAAATTATTTATTTCTTCTTGATTCCATTTTGGTGGGCTGCATGTTTCTAGAAAGTTGTCCGTTTCTTCTACGTTGTTGAATTTGTTGGCATATAATTGTTCATAGTATTGTCTTACGGTTTTTTGTATTTCTGAAGTATCAGTTGAGGTTTCTCCTTTTTCATTTTTTTATTTTGTTTATTTGGATTGTCTCTCTTCTCTTCTTGGTGAGCCTGGCCAGAGGTTTGTTAATTTTGTTTACCCTTTCAAAGAACCAGCTCTTATTTTTACTGATTTTTTCCTATTGTTTTTTAAATCTCTATTTTATTCATTTCCTCCCTGATCTTTATTATTTCCTTCCTTCTGCTGACTTTCAGTTTTGTTTGTTCTTTTTCTAATTCTTTTAGGTGGTATATGAGGTTATTTGAGATTTTTTTTTTGTTTTTTTGAGGAAAGCCCGTATCGCTATGAACTTCCCTCCAAGAACTGCTTTTGCCATGTCCCATAGATTTTGTATGGTTGTGTTTTCATTGCCATTTGTGTCAAGGTATTTTTTTTCCTTTTTTTTAATATTCATTTATTAATTTATTTGGTTGCACCAAGTCTTGGTTGTGGCACGTGGCATCTTTGTTACCGTGTGTGGGATCTTTAGTTGCAGCATGCGGGATCTAGTTCCCTGACCAGGGATTGAACCCAGGCCCCCTGCATTGGGCACGTGGAGTCTTAACCACTGGACCACCAGGGAAGTCCCTAATTTTGTTTTTAATTTCCTCGTTGACCCATTGGTTTTTTAGTAACATGTTGTTTAGTCTCTTTGTAATCGTTTTTTTCTCATTTCTTTTTCTGTGCTTGATTTCTAGTTTCATGCTGTTGTAGTCAGAGAAGATGCTTGAATTAATTTCTGTACGCTTAAATTTGTTGAGGTTAGTTTTGTGCCCTAGTATGTGGTCAGTCTTAGAGAATGGTCCATGTGCACTTGAAAAGAATGCATATTCTGTTCTTTTTCTTGGATGTAATGTCCTGAAAATATCAATTAATTCTAACTTTTCTACTGTATCATTTAGGACCTCTGTTGCCTTATTGATCTTGTCTAGAAGATCTGTCCATTGATGTTAGTGTGTGTTAAAATCTCCTACTACTATTGTATTCCCATCAATTTCTCCCTTTATGTCTGTTAGTATTTGTTTTATGTATTTGGGTGGTCCTATATTACGTGCATATATGTTGATGCGTGTAAAAGCCTCTTCTTGTGTTGATCCTTTTACCATTATATAGTGTCCTTCTTTATATTTCTTTATGATCTTTGTTTTAAAGTCTATTTTGTCTGTTATGAGTATTGCAACTGCTACTTTTTGTCACTTCTGTTTGCATGATACCTTTTTCCATCCCCTCGCTTTCCATCTATGTGTGTCCTTTGCCCTAAGGTGGGTCTCTTGTAGGCAGCATATTGTAGCCTCTTGTTTTTTTAATCCAGTCTGCCACTGTGGGTTTTTTTAAAATTAATTATTTATTTGGTAGTGCTGGGTCTTAGTTGCAGCACATTGGCTCCTTAGTTGCGGCAGGTGGGCTTCTTAGTTGCAGCATGCATGTGGGACCTAGTTCCCTGACCAGGGATTGAACCCAGGCCCCCTGCATTGGGAGCACGGAGTCTTAACCACTGCGCCACCAGGGAAGTCCTGTGTCTTTTTATTGGAGCATTCAGTCCATTGACATTTAAGGTCATTATCGATACATATGTATTTATTGCCATTTTAAATCTTGTTTTCAAGTTGATTCTATATGTTTCTTCTTCCTTTCTTTTCGTGGTTTGAGGATTTCCCTTTATGCTTGTGTTTTCTTTCTGGTTTTTGTGAATCTATTGTATGTTTTTGACTTGCAATTGCCCTGTTTTTCAAGTATGATATGAACCCCTTCCTGTATCTGCTTGTTTTAGACTGATAGTCATATAGGCCCAAACACATTCTTAAAAAAGTCTATATTTTCTTACTTTCCTTCCCCACCTTTTATGGTTTTGATGTCCTTTTTTTTTTTTTACGTCTTCATGTTTATCCTTTCGCTGTTCCTTGTTTTATCATCGCTTTCACAAATTGGTTTTAGATTTTTTTCTTTTTGATCTGTATACTGGCTAATTTAAGTGATTTACTTTCCAATAGTGTTTTCGTCCTTCCTGTATCTTTTTGTTTGTTTTCTATTTAGAGAAGACCTTTCAGTATTTCTTTTCAGATAGGTTTAGTATTGCTGTTTTCTTTTCGTTTTTGCTTGTCTGAGAAATTCTTTATTTCTCCTCCTCTTCTAAATGATAATCTTGCTGGGTAGAGTATTCTAGGTTGCAGATTTTCCCATTTCAAGACTTTGAATATATTTTGCCACTCACTTCTGGCCTGCAGCATTTCTTTAGAAAAATCAGCTGATAGCCTTATGGGAGGGTTCCCTTTTCATTAACTCTTTGTTTTCCTTTTGCTGCCTTTAGAATTCTCTCTTTAACTTTTGCCATGTTTATTATAATATGTCTTGGTATAGGTCTCTTTGGGTTTACCTTGTTTGGGACTCTCTGTGCTTCCTTATCTGGATATCTGTTTCTTTAGGTTTGGCAAGTTTTCAGCCATAGTTTCTTCAAATACATTTTCTATCCCCTTTTCTCTTTCTTCTCCTTCTGGAATCCCCATTATGGGTAGATTGACCTGCTTTATATTATCCCATTGGTCTCTTACATTGCTTTCTTGTTTTTCCATTTGGTTTTCTGTCTGCTGTTTTGATTGTGTAATTTCCATTATTCTGTCTTCCAGATCACTTACTGTTTCTTCTGCATTATTCATTCTGGTATTCATTGCCTTTAGCTCCCCTTTAGTCTTGGCAAATGAATTTTCTAATTTTTCTTAGCTCCTCCTTATAGTTTCTAGTTCCTTTTTATAGTTATCCACATTTCTGTTGATAGCCTTTCTTAATTCCTTCAGTAGTTTCTTTTCTTTTTTTTTTTTTTTTTAACTCAGTGTCTGTTAGACTGAAGAGGTCTGTTTCATTGTTTGTTCCTTCAGGGGAATTCTCTTGGTCTTTTACCTGGGAGTGGTCCCTCTGCTTCTGCATTTTACTTATATTTCTCTTACTCTGTGAATTTAGGAGAAACAGTTATCATCTCCTGTGGTCTTGGAGAGCTATTTATATGCAAAAGCGTCCCTGCGTAGCTTGTGTGAGTTCAGTATTCTTTTTGCGTGAGGGCCGTTTTTGGTTTGGATGCTTACCGTCTCTTTCCTCAGTGTGTGCTGGTTGTTATCCCTGTGATAGGGGCTGTGCAGGTGTGCGGCCAACACATCCTCCCAGGAGGGCAGGGGCAGTGATTGGTGCCCGGCTGTGGGATCCTCGGCAGTGGCAGCGGTTGCACCCGCCCCCAGAGCTTGTGTAAGCGGTGCCCTGCCACCTGAGAGTGCGCATGGAGAGAGAAGCTCCTATAGTGGTCCCGCTCCTCTCCTTGCACGTCCCCCAACAACGGCGCCTTGCCTATCTGGCCGTCCCAGGCTTCTTCCCATACTCCCCCAGTTGTGACACACCACACCCTAGTGCCCTCAGGCTATCTCCCCGGTTCTGACCTCTGAAGCCTGAGCCTCAGCACCTAGCCCCCAACCGCCCCAGCAGGCTGAGGGGTGCCGGGTGGCGGCACCAGCCGTCTGTGCAGGTCTCTGTTTTGCCCTCCGCAACCCGGTTGCTGCGCTCTCCTCCAAGTCTGCGAAGCTCCCCCTCTTTCCCAGCTGATCTCCCCACCAGTGAGGGGACTTGCCAGGCTGCGGAAACCTTTCCTTTTTCGCAGCTCCTTCCCGCGGGCGCAGGTTCTGTCCCGATTCCTTTCTCTCTCTTTCTTTTTTTTCTTTTTTTTTTCTTTTATCCTACCCACTCACCTGGCGTTTTCCTCACCCTTTTGGAAGTCTGAGGTCCTCTGCCAGTGTTCAGTCGATGTTTTGTGAGAATCATTCCTCGTGTAGATGTATTTTTGATGTATTTGTGGGAGAAGGTGAGCTCCATGTCCTACTCCTCCACCATCTTGATCCAATCCCCCAGGAAGCCTTTATATTTGTATATTAACCTATTGTTTGCCTTGTGAGCTTCATCCTCAAGTCTGAGTGTATAGTATTTTGAACAGGTAAACGAAAGGGCTTAGTATGTTTTACCAAATCTTTGTAATGAACTTCATTAACTTTGTTAAATCATTGATATTTAAATAGAATTCAAATGATTATCTGCCAAGCCAGGTGAATTCTTCTGTCACTGGATTGATTTTCCTACTGGGTAACAAATTGAATTTGTAAATGAATCTCCTAAGAATGCTTTGAGAAACAGGTACATTGGCAAGTGGCTAGGATGACTTCCTAGAATCCTGTAAGGAAAGAGCTGGCCCAGTTGCTTTGTCTGAAACTTAAGTGCTCAGCAAGGAGTTATCCACCCTCCCTTCTCTTGCTGCTGCTGTGAAGGACTCATGGGGGACTCGTTTGCACCTCCTGTAGATGCAGGGAACGTGCCGAGGCAGTTTGAGATGGACGGCCTCCATCCTGATGGCAACATGCCTCATGTGGACGGTGCTGCAGCCACTGTGCCTGCCAGACCTGTCTCTTCTCAGTACCCAAGTAAGTTTTTCTTTAACTAACGAGATATGTTAATAATGATATTTAATATTATTTTTCTTTGTGTCTCTTTGCTTCCTTCATGCCTTAAAAACTTAGGAAAGTTAACCCTTTATATTTCAGTCTTCAGAAAAGCTGATGATATTGGAGGAAAAGTGATCATCAGACTTCACTTGTCTGGACCACCTTGTCTCTCCCCTTCCCTTCTCCAGACTCCCCCCTTCCCTTAGCAGCATGTGGAGGGGGAGATGGGAGCTTTGGTTCGGGGCTGGGCCAATAGCCAGGTCCTTTTCTCCTTGGACCAAAGTGCTGAAGCCTTATACTGGCAATTCCTCAAGAAAAACTACCTACTAGTCATTTGCAAACGTTCGGAGAACATCATCCCCCAAGCCTACGTAAAGCCTCTTGTAAGCAGTTTGTTTGAAGTCACAGTACTCAGGAATATGTGAGTTGCTGACAGAAGCAAGAGATTTTTGAGAGGGTTGATTTTGCTGATTCCAGTGTAAATCATTCTGGAAAGCACTCTTTCAGGGCAACTTGATCAAGAGCTTTTTCTGTGCTGGGCACTTTCATGGGGGCTGGGAATTCAGCAGTGAACCAGCCCAAGTCCCTGCTTCACGGAGCTTCTAGTGGAAGGGTGGGACAGTCAGCAGGCCATCACCAAGGACCTCCACTCGGATGGGTACTGAGTAGGGATGGTGGCCACCTGAGAGCAGACCTGATGGGCAGCCATCTGGCAGAGATGGGAATAAAAATAATAGAATAGGGCTTCCCTGGTGGCGCAGTGGTTGAGAGTCCGCCTGCCGATGCAGGGGACACGGGTTCGTGCCCTGGTCCGGGAGGATCCCACGTGCCGCGGAGCGGCTGGGCCCGTGAGCCATGGCTGCTGAGCCTGCGCGTCCGGAGCCTGTGCTCCGCAACGGGAGAGGCCACAGCAGTGAGAGACCCGCGTACCACAAAAAATAATAATAATAATAGAATAAGGGCAACCAACTGAGTAGATAGGCGTTCTGCCTCTGAGATGGAATGGAGATTATAATAATGGCTTTTAAAATGATTATTAAGTAGTGTGGCTACATTTTGATCATTGAGAAATTCTCTGCTGTTCATTTCACCTCTGCATCTGGGCCCAAAGAGAAATGAAAAGGCTGAAACTTGGTATCTTTGAGGTGCCCAGTGGAAAAGCTTCTCTTTTTTTTTTTTTTAAACTCTTAGTCCAAAGAGGTTTTTGTCCAAGAGGTTTTTGTATGCCACTCTGCAGCCACAAAGTATACCCCACGGCAAAGAAGGAGCCCTTTTTTCTTCCTTCTTTAACTTTTTAAATTGGCACCAAACAGCATTCCTATCTGAGATCACTGTTCCATGGGAGAAAGCGACACCATCTGGGAGTGACCCTTCTCCCCCAGCAAGGAGGCAGAAGGTTGCATTTCTGCCTGTGGAAATGACCAGCTGCCGCCTCTGGTGTCCAAGTTCATGGCCAGGATCAAGGGACAGAGAAGACTGTTACCTCTCTCCTATTAGGAAGGCTAGCTCAGTTCTGTTGGTGATGTAGAACAGGGCATGGCAAAGAGGTTCAAAGTCCTCTGGTGAATCTACGAGTTTGTCTGTTTCTCAGCATTGTTTAGTGGGGAAGAAATGAGGTTGTAGGCTGGAGCTGGCGGAGAAAGGTCAGCATAATCGTCAGCGGGACTGGAATTTAATTAAACCTGTGAGGCGCGGGGACTTGTGCTGTGGGCTGTAGGGAGGCGACAGATAATTAAAGCATGCGCCTCGCCTGGAAGGAATAGAAGGAGTAAAAAGATACACAGGGTTTTGGACAAGGCAGGCATGAAATACCGTGTGAACATGGCGCTGGGGAGGCTTCCTGTCCCTGTGGGGACATGTAGGCGCGCTTGGGTTGGGGCTCGCGGGGTAGGTAGGGTTTTGTGGGAGGGGTGGCGGGGGAGGGAGCGCGTCGGGTCGGGCAGCCCGCGGACGTGAGGGTGGGAGCAGGCCAGAGCAGCTGGAGTCGGGGATCGGTGAGTGTGCTGGCGCAGGTATAGGGTGTTTCAGGTGCAGGAGTGGTGGTGACGGGGAGGAAGTCAGTGCAGAAAGAAAAAGGCAGGGTGTCGGGGCCTAGGCTGCCGTGGGTGTGGACCCTGCCGGAGCAGAGACGGCGCACAGCAAATCCTGGCCTTCGGGGAGTGACTGGTGCTAACGAAGTTGGGGGGCGGGGGGCTTGAAGGCCTAGCGACTGGTGTCGGGGAGAGCGTAGACTCCGGTATTGGAGCTGTGCAGGAGCTGGTGGTCAGGACCCTCACCGCAGCAGCGGGAGCCGGAGGCAGAAGCCGTAAGCCCTGGTGGCTTGGTGGGCAGAGCGTAGAAAGAGCGCAGTGAAAGGGACAGGAATGCAGCTGGCAGGGAACTGCCCCGCTGACAGCACGGATGTGAGGCCTGGGAAAGAGATCAAGACGAGAGAGAACGTGTGGGGATGACCAGGACGGAGGCGGTAACCAAAATCCCAGGGAGGGATCAGCCTGGAGGAAGTGGGGTGACGGCAAAGTGGCCCAAGCGGGGAAGCGGGGAGGGTGGTGGTGTTGTCGTGCTCCGGGCCCAGGAGACCTGAGTGCCTCTGTGGGAGTGGGTGGCAGGTGGGGAGTGACAAAAGTGCTGTGGAAGTAAATGGGGACGAATGTGTGTGCATCAGAATTCTAAGGATGGCCCCATTGGGCTTTGAAACCAATGCAGAGGCAGAAATGCAGGGCTCGCCTTGGCAAGGATGGAGGAGGGAGGAGATGTGGGCGGAGGGGAGGACAGTGGATGTCGTGGTGCTGAGGATGACCTGGGCTCATCTCAGTGAGGTGAGAGGTGGGCGGGGCTCGCTGCCGGGAGTGGGTCTGGAGCCTCCAAGGCCGTGAGGGGGGAGCAGTTGCTCAAAGAAGGTGCACAGAGGCGGCCGAGAATCACGCGGTCTCCCTGGGGCTTGGCAGGGCCCCTGCCAAAGCCGATCCCACGTTTGTTTGAAAAATCTGTTGGAAGCTGTTGATTCTTTATTTTCTGTCCCGTTAGGTGTAGATCAGAAACCACTCGGAGAACAGGAGGAAGAAGAAACAATACAGGAACAACAAGCAAAGGAACGAAGTCAGGGAGAAGAGCAGAGGCAGAGCGGGTGGCAAGAAGCTCTGGAAAGGGAACGGCAAGAAGTAGAAGAGTTGGATCAGGAGAGGGTGAGGATGCGCAGTGAGTTCTCTGTGCTAGCCGCCTCGTGGCCCCCTGCAGCACGTGCCCTGCTCTTGGGAGGGTGAGTCCTTCGTGTGTCCTGAAGTCCTAGGAATGGCAGGTAAGTGAATAAGCCACTGGTGGCCTCCGAACCTCTTCTTTGCTGGAGAGCGCTGAGGACGGCTGCGGGGCGTGCAGGCTTCGTGCCTTTCCCGGTTCAGGGCCGCACAGCCGGCCCCATTCACGTGCATCCTCATCTGGTTCTGAAAACTGGCTCGTAAACGAGGAGGACCTTGTTTTGCCGTTGATCTTCTCGTTGTAAATGAGGTTGAAAGAAGAGACTCCCAGGGTTGGCTAGCTGGGACTCAAGGAACCCTGGGGAGGTGGCTTCCGGGGCACCCCTGCCCTCTGCCTTTGGTGCTCTTCTGGCCCTGATCCTGGTCCCAGATGGGTGACTCGGGCCACTTCGCCTGCCTGCTGAGGCTTATGTGAACTAATCTTCCGTGTGGAGGGTCCTTGGCCTCCTGGTTAATGTGGTCTACAGCACGGGACAGTTGAGGCAGATTAATCCCTTCCTTCATTGAGCTGACAAGTTTTTGTCCCCCTTTGATAGTAGCAATGACTTCAGTTAAAAAAAGAAACAGTTCTCTGGCATGCAGGTTGTACTTAAAAGGATCAGGATTATATTACTATGCATTTTTCAACCCTTAGAAGTTTTAAAAGATGTCATTGTATATTTCTTATTTTGGTCCTCACCTATTTCAGAGGCTAACTGAAGAATCATTGAAGATGGAAATGGAAAAAGAATTCGAAATGAGCATTCAGGAAACGAAAGACAAATCTAAATCTGTCTGTAGTGAAAATCCTTTAGAGAAGTACATGAAGATCCTCCAACAGGGTCAAAACCAGGACACCACAGATAAGGTGCCGATGCTGTGGACGGGCGTCTGTGGGTGTGGGTGCCGAGGGCTTCTGTGGTTTACTTGAAACCTGGGGGGATAAGGATCTGCCTTCTCCACTGGGGACAAAGGTAAAAGCATAGAAAGTCCAGAGTTCACATGCAGCCTCAGTACACTCCTGACAAAATGTCATCCCTTTTCCTTGGGTAAAAGATTGAAGAGATTTTGATTTGTCAAAGTTTGTGAAAGTTGGGATGTCTCTTATTATTTTAAGAACAAGAAATAAATGTAATGAAAGCCCTATGAACAAATACTCAACGCATTAGCCCTAAGACAGTAATATTTTATGTAAGTCTAAAGTACTATGGGTGTTGAGAATGCCTTCCAGGTAGTTTATTCTGATGTGCTTGCTAAATGTCATGTTTAAAAGTCACTGCTTTTTTAGACTCTTAAATTACATATATATTTCAAAAATAGTTCTTAGAGAAATCATAAAGTGTTTAATAAAATGAATCCACATCTAATTGCAGAATTCTTCTCCCCACCCCTTTGTGTCAGAGTTCAAAAAAGGTGGTCATAGAGGGCTCACAAGTGGACACACTGCCATCTAGTGACAAATGTGAAAGGTATGGCATCCCCTACGTTGTGTTCTTGTGCAAACCATTATCATATTGCTGCTTTTGTCAGCCAGGGAAAGGTTCAGATATTTGAGTCTGCCTTTAAGAAACGGAATCAGTCAAAATGACTGACTTACAAAAAAAAAAAAAGATCGATTGCATTTTGTAACCTGTGAAATTGCTACTGATGCATATCGTAAGCAAGGGCAGAAATCCCACAGGGAAGGAAAGAGAGCATGACAGAGGTCCCTGAATAAACTTAACGAGAATTTAACAAATTTTTAAATTTTTTGTCTTTCCCTAATTTAGTTTGACAGGGTTTTCTCAAGAGGAACCAGATGACACTTGGTAACCGTGTTCTTGCTGTGTAGCTTCTTACTCAGATACCGTAACTAAAGGCCTATGATTTCTCTGTGATAAGACAAAATTCTCAATAAAAAATCATGTGTGATCCAGTGTGATTTTTTTTTTCATAATTCTATTTGGTACTATAGTGTATAAATGAAAAATAAGCTAGTTAAGTGATATCTCTGTGGGGGGGGATGAATTGGGAGATTGGGATTGACATATATACACTAATATGTATAAAATAGATAACTAATAAGACCATGCTGTATAAAAAATAAAATACAATTCAAAAAAAAAACAAAGGGATACCTCTTCAGCATGTCTCATTCTTAGGCCCTTCATTACACTGAAATGAGCTGCTTTTTTTTTTTTTCCATTTTTGTCTTAGGTTATGTCTACTTGAAAACTTACCTTATTGGTCAAGTTCTAGGCCTGCATTTTGGAAGTTTCAGCTGTGTTCCTTCCTCTCCAGACTCGGGCTACCAAGCTGTCAAACAAAAGGCCGTCTTCCCTGACACTCTGTTTGTGATTTGTCCCTGAACATAGAGACATGGGTTTTTCTATTCTAGGCTCTAGAAATAGTATTATATCACCTCTGGTCTTTTACTTTTGACATCTTTTTCTTGAGAATCAACACAAACCCTTCTGAAATGGTGATAAAAGAGAAGGTAACATTTATCGAGCACTTGCTGTGTGCCAGGTATAGTTTTAAATCTTTATAGGTATTAACTCATTTAGTGCTCGTATCAGCCATACAAAGTGTAGGTACCGTGAGTGTCCGCATTTTACAGATCAGGAAACGCGAGGCACAGAGAGGTTAGTGACTTGGCCAAGGTCTCATGGCCATCAGGTCACAGAGCCCGGATGTATACGCAGGTGTCGAGACCAGTACTGCCTCTGACCTGGGCTGTTCTGGAGCTGGTCTGGTGGAAGACATCCCGGGACTTGCAGTGGGTCACCCATCGGATGTCCCTCTCCAGAATGACCTTTAGAAACTACACATCACCCAAATCTAGGAAACTGCACTCAAATGCAGCACCAGCATAATTTCCACAAAGGGAAGAGGGGACTCATTTGCTCGCTCTCCCCTTCATCTTTGTACCCGTGCAGCTCTCAGCCCAGCGTCTTGCTTGCACGTGGGAGCGTCTCAGAAAAGTTCTTTAATGACACTGCCGGTATAGTCACCAAAAAGTGCACACAGAACTCCTCTGAGGGTCCTGGCCTTAGGGGTTTTCCAGGACGTGAGACTTTCAGTGCTAACCGGTGGTCACCCAGCATCTAGCACAGGCAGGGCTGGTCTGGTCTGTCTGCCCAGTAAAACCCTAGAGGATTCCTTTCCCTTTACGTATACAGACTGGGCTCAATTGTTGCCGGTGAAACTTGTTTGGCCGTTAAGTTCCATAACAAAGCGGGAAGGAGATTTGGGGGTGTTTATTATTCCTTAGGCTTCTAAGGAATTTTTCATGCAAGTATACCTTTGAAAATAATGTGAAGAAATAAGTTGTCCGGGCATCGTTCATTATTACACTTAGCCCATCATACATTGAACCTCATCGGCACCAGGAACTTGGCATCTTCTCTTTCAACAGCACCTCAGGTAACTTTCTTTTTTCTTTCCAGCTTTGAGATATAATGGACGTATAACATTGTGTGGGTTTAAGCTATAGAACATGTTGGTTTGATATACTTGTATTGCAAACTGATAAACGCCATAGCATTAACACCTGCACCATGCCACATAATTACCACTTGGTGACAACATTTAAGATCTACTCTCAGCAACTTTCAAGTATAATCACCCTGCTGTACATTAGATCCCCTGAACTGACTCATCTTCCAACTGCAAGTTTGTGCTCTTAGACCAACATCTCTTCCCCACCCCCAGCCCTTGGCAACCACCATTTTTGTCTGTTTCTACGAGTTCAGCTTTTTTAGATTCCACATATAAGTGAGATCATACAGAACTTGTCTTTGTCTACCTTGTGTCACTTAACATAATGCCCTCAAGGTCCAGCCATGTTGGTGCAAATGGCAGAATTTCCTTTTTTCTCATGGCTGAATAATATTCCATTGTGGGTATGTATACCACATTTTCTTTATTCATTCATCCTTTGAGGACGCTCAGGTCATTTCCTATCTTGGCTATTGTGAATAATGCTGCAGTGAGCATAGCAATGCAGATATCTCTTCAAGATCCTGTTTTCATTTCCTTTAAATACCCAGAAGTGGAATTGCTAGATCATATGGTAGTTCCATTTTTAATTTTTTGAGGAAACTCCATAGTGTTTTCATAGTGGCTGTACCAATTTACATTCCTACCAGTGGTGCACAAGGGTCCCCTTTTTTCCACATCGTCAACACTTGTTATCGCTTATCTTTTTGATGATAGCTATTTAAACATGTATAAGGTGATATCTCATTGTGGTTTGGATTTGCATTGCCCTGATGATAAGTTGAGCACCTTTTCATGTACCTGTTAGCCACTCGTATGTTGTCTCTGGAGAAATTGTCCATTTAGTTCCTCTGCCCATTTTTTTAATTGAATGGCTTGGGGTTTTTTTGCTATTGAGTTGTATGAGTTCTTTATATATTTTGGATATTATTCCTTTATCAGAAACATGGTTTGCAAATATTTTCTCCCATTCTGTAGATTCCCTTTTCATTTTGTTGATTATTTCCTTTGCAGAACCTTTTTAATTAATGCAGTCTCACTTGTTTGATTGGATAAAAAAAGCAAAAATAAAGAAAATCATCATCAAGACCAATGTTTACCCCCTATGTTTTCTTCTAGGAATTTTATGGTTTCAGGTCTTAAGTTCAAGTCTTTAATCCACTTGGAGTTGATTTTTGTATATGGTGTAAGATAGGGGTCAAGTTTCATTCTTTTGCACTCGCCTATACAATTTTCCCAACACCACTTATTGATGAGGCTATTTTTTCCCTCTTACATAGTCTTGGCTCCTTTGTTAGAAATCAATTGACCATATATACATGGGTTTATTTCTCGGCTCTGTATTTGGTTCCATTGATCTATATGTCTGTTTTTATGCCAATAGCATACTGTTTTGATTACTATAGCTTTGTTGTATAGCTTGAGGTCAGGAAGAATGATGCTTCCAACTGTGTTTTTTCTTAAAATTGCTTTACCTATATGGGGTTTTATTTTATTTTGTGGTGTAATTTACAGTTACTAACTACAGCATTGTTTCTTCTATTTCTGTGATAAATGCCTTTCGAATTTTCATAGGGATTGCATTAAATCTGTAGATTGCTTTGGGGAGAATGGACACTTTAACAATATTCTTCCAGTGCACGAGCATGGAATATCTTTCCATTTATTTGTATTGTCTTCAGTTTCTTTCATCAGCGTCTTATAGTTTTCAGTGTGCAGATCTTTGCTCTCCTTGGTTAAATTTATTTCTAAGTGTTTTACTCTTTTTTTAATTTATTTATTATACAGCAGGTTCTTATTAGTTATCTGTTTTATACATATTAGTGTATGTATGTGAATCCCAATCTCCCAATTCATCCCACCACCACCAACCCCCCTCCCCCCCACTTCCCCCCTTGGGTCCATACGTTTGTTGTCTACATCTTTGTCTCTATTTCTGCCTTGCAAACTGGTTCATCTGTACCATTTTTCTAGATTCCACATATATGCGTTAATATACGGAATTTGTTTTTCTTTTTCTGACTTACTTCACTCTGTATGACAGTCTCTAGGTGCATCCACGTCTCTACAGATGACCCAATTTCGTTCCTTTTTATGGCTGAGGAATATTCCATTGTATATATATACCACATCCTCTTAATCCATTCGTCTTTCCATGGGCATTTAGGTTGGTTCCATGACCTGGCTGTTGTAAATAGTGCTGCACTGAACACTGGGGTGCACGTGTCTTCTTGAATTATGGTTTTCTCTGGGTATATGCCCAGTAGTGGGATTGCTGGGTCATATGGTAATTCTATTTTTAGTATTTTAAGGAACCTCCATACTGTTCTCCCTAGTTGCTATATCAATGTACATTCCCACCAATAGAGGAAGAGGGTTCCTTTTGTCCACACCCTCCCCAGCATTTGTAGTTTGTAGATTTTCTGATGATGCCCATTCTAACCGGTGTGAGGTGATAGCTCATTGTAGTTTTGATTTGCATTTCTCTAATTAGTGATGTTGGGCATCTTTTCATGTGCGTCTTGGCCATCTGTATGTGTTCTTAGGAGAAATGTCTATTTAGGTCTTCTGCCCATTTTTGGGTTGGGTTGTTTGTTTTTTTAATATTGAGCTGCATGAGCTTGTTTTACTCTTTTTGATGTAATTGTAAATGGTGTGTTTGCTTAATTTCTCTTTCTGATAGTTCATCATTAATATTCATTGCCTAATTGCTCTGGCTAGGTCTTCAAGTACTATGTTGCATAAAGTGGCGAGAGTACACATCCTTGTCTTGTTCCTGATCTTAGAGGAACAGCTTTCAGCTTCTCACTGTTGAGAATGATGGTACACCTGGGGACTTGTCTCTCATATGTAGCTTTTATTATGTTGTGGCACATTCCCTCTATACTCAGTTTGTCGAGAGTTTTTTTTTATCATGAAAGGATGTGGAGTTGTGTCATCTAATGCGACAGTCATGTTATTTTTATCCTTCATTTTGTTAAGGTAGTGTTTTGCATTGATTGACCTGCCCATGTTGAACCATCCTTGCATCCCTAAACTAAATCTCATTTGATCATGGTGTGTGATCTTTTTAAGGTCCTCTTGAATTATGTTTGCTAATGTTTTGTTGAGGATTTTTGCATCTATGTTCATCAAGCATATTGACCTGTAATTTTCTTATAGTGTCTTTGTCTGATTTGTGTCTTGGGTTAATGCTAGACTTATAAAATGAGTTTGGAAGTGTTCCCCCCTCTTCTATTTTTTAGAGGAATTTGAGAAGAATTGGAGTTAACTCTTTAAATGTTTAGTAGAATTCACCAGTGAATCCATCTGATCTTTGTTGGGAGATTTCTGATTACTGATTCAGTCTCCTTACTAGTAATTGGTATCTCCAAATTTTCTGTTTCTTCATGATTCAGTCTTGGAAGGTTGTATTTTTCTGGGAATTTATCCATTTCTGCTAGGTTGTCCAATCTGTTGGCATTTCATTGTTCACTGCCATCTCTTATGATCCTGTGTACTTGTGTGGTATCAGTTGTCATGTCTCCTCTTTCGTTTATAATTGAGTCCTTTTTTTTTTTTTTTTTTTTGGCTAATCTAGCTAAAGGCTTGTCAGTTTTGTTTTTAAAAAACCAGTTCTTAGTTTCATTGGTCTTTTCTATTGTCTTTTTAGTCTCTATTTCATTTATTTGCACTCTGATCTTTATTTTCTTCCTTTTGCTAACTTTGGGCTTAGTTCTTTTTCTAGTTCCTTGAGGTGTAAAGTTAGGTTGGGTATTTGACATCTTTCTTGTTTCTGAACGTAGACGTTTATTGCTCTGAACTGCCCTACTAGAATTGCTTTTGCTGCATCCCATAAGTTTTGGTATATTGTGTTTCCATTTTCATTTGTCTCAAGAAGCTTTTTGATTTCTCTTGCTTTATTTTTCAACCCATTTGTTGTTCAGGAGCATGTTGTTTAATTTTCATGTATTTTTGAATTTTCCAGTTTTCTTCTCATAATCCATTTTTAGTGTCATACCATCGTAGTTGGAAAAGATGCTTGGTATATGATTTCAGTCCTCTTAAATTGGTTAAGACTCATGTTGTGGCCTAACATATGACCTGTTCTAGAGACTATTCCACGTATGCTTGAGAAGAATGTGTTTTGCTCCTGTTGGATGGAATGTTCTCTAAATGTCTATTAAGTCCATTTGGTCCAACATGTTATTTCATCCAGTGTTTCCTTACTGACTTTCTGTCTGGATTATGTATCCATTGTTGAAAGTGGGGTATTGAAGCCCCCTATTGTTATTGTATTGCAATCTAATTCGCCCTTCAGGTCTGTGTGTGTGTATATATATGTGTGTGTATATATATATATGTATGTATATAGTTAATATATATATAATACATGTTTTTTGGCTGCACCATGCGGCTTATGGGATCTTAGGACCCCAACCAGGTATGGAACCTGGGCCTTCAGCAGTGAAAGCACCACATCCTAACCACTGGACCACCAGGGAATCCCCTAGTCTGTTGATATTTGCTTTATATATTTAGGTGCTCTTATGTTGGGTACATAAATATTTACAAATGTTATATTCTTTTGGTGAACTGACCTCTATATCATTACATAATGACCTTCTTTGTCTATTGTTACAGTCTTTGGCTTAAAGTCTACTTTGTCCAATAAAAGTATAGCTACCTCTGCTTTCCTTTGGCTTCTATTTGCATGGAATATTTTTTTTCCCTGCATTCACTTTTTTTTTTTTTTTTTTTTTTTAGTATTTATTTATTTATTTGGCTGCGCTGGGTCTTAGTTGCGGCACACGGGATCTTCGTTGTGGCATGTGGGCTCTTTATTTTTTATTTTTTTATTTTTTTATTTTTTTGCGGTATGCGGGCCTCTCACTGTTGTGGCCTCCCCCGTTGCGGAGCACAGGCTCCGGACGCGCAGGCTCCGGACGCGCAGGCTCAGCGGCCATGGCTCACGGGCCCAGCCGCTCCGCGGCATATGGGATCCTCCCAGACCGGGGCACGAACCCGTATCCCCTGCATCGGCAGGCGGACTCTCAACCACTTGCGCCACCAGGGAGGCCCTATGTGGGCTCTTTAGTTGCGGCATATGGGATCTAGTTCCCTGACCAGGGATCGAACCTGGGTCCCCTGCTTTGACAGTGTGGAGTCTTAACCACTGGACCACCAGGGAAGTCCCTCCCTCCCTTCACTTAGAAAAAAAATTTTCAGTATTACTGCATTTTTTTTGTCTTGTTTATGGATGTTTCTTTGCTATGGCGGCAGCGAGGGGAGAAAAGGGAAACTTTCTTCATGCGTGCACAAAGGGTGTGATATTGACTGAAGATGGCAAAAATTTCTCACTGTGCTTGCACTGGCTGAGGCTGGCCTATGGTGAAACTTGGAAACGAATCCCAGTCCCCAGAACCAGCCAAACATGGGCCAGGATGCATGTTGGGGAGGGAGGAATCTGTCCCCTCCCTGGCAGTCAGACCCTGCCAAGGGACATTGGAAAAAAATATTTCCAGGGCGCCAGTCCACAGTCTGTGGCCCTGAGTGGAGAAATGTGCACCATGAGGATTGGGTCTGGCCACGAGCATCCGCCCTGCCATCCCAGTGCGTCCTGCTCACTTGACCGCTGGTTGTCTCTTCCCTTTACTTTCAATCTGGTTTGTCCTTAAAGCTAAAGTGAGTCTCTTTTGGGCAGCATATTTATGGGTCATGTTTTTTTTTTTATCCATTCAGCCACTGTGTCTTTTTTTTTTAATTGAAGTAGAGTTAATTTACAATGTTGTGTTAGTTTCAAGTGTACAGAAAAGTGATTCATTTCACTGTGTTTTTTAATCTGAGAATTGAGTCTGTTTACATTTAAAGTAATTATGGATAGGTATGGACTTTTGCCATTTTATTGTTTTCTGATTGTTTCGTAATTCCTTTGTTTTTTCCTCTCTTGTTTTCTTCCTTTGTGATTTGATGATTTTCTGTAGTGTTATGCTTAGATTTACTTATCTTTTGTGTATGTGTTATAGGTTTTCACTTTGTGGTTACCCTGGGAATTACATAAAACATCTTATATTTATAACAGTCTATCTTAAGCTGATAACTTAATTTTGAACATATACAAAAGCTCTACATTTATACACTCCCTCCATTTTGTTTTTGATGTCACACTTTATCTTTCTTACATCGTGTATCCATTAAAAAATTATTGTATAGTTATTTTCAATCCTTTTGTCTTTTAACCTTAATGCTAGAGTTACACGTGATTTACCCACCACTATAACAACATTAGAGTATTTTGAATTTAACTATATATTTACCTTTACCAGTGAGTTGTATATCAATACTTTGATATGTTTTCCCATCACTAATTAGCATCTTTCCATTTTAGCTTGAAGAACTTCCTTTAACATTTCTTGTAAGACTGCTCTGGTGGTGATGAACTCCCTTCAGCCTTTGCTTGTCTGGAAAACTCTCTCTCCTTCAGTTGTGAAGCACAGCTTTGCTGGGTATAGTATCCTTGATTGGAAATTTTTCTCTTTGAGCAGTTTGAATATGTCATTTCATTCTCTCTTCTGGCCTGCACAGTTGCTGCTGATAATCTTATGGGTACTCCCTTATCTGTAACAAGATGTTTTTCTCTTGCTGTTTTTCAGATTCTTTTCTTGTCTTTAGCTTTTGACAATTCAAAATTAATGTGTCTCTGTGTGTGTCTCTTTGGATTCATCTTTTTTTGAACTCTCTGGACTTTGCGGATCTGGATGTTTCTTTCCCCATGTTAGGGAAGTTTTCAGCCATTATTTCTTTCAATAAACTTCCTGCCCCTCTCTCGTCTCCGTCATTGACCTCTATAATGTATATAATTGGCTCACTTGATGGTGTCCTGTAAGTCCCTTAAGTTATCTTCATTCTTTTTCATTATTTTTTCTATTTGCTCCTTTGACTGGATAAATGCCAGTGACCTGTCTCCAAGTTTGCTTATCCTTTGGTTTAATCTAGTCTGCTGTTGAAGCCCTCTGTTGAATTTGTCAGTTATTGTATTCTTCAGCTATGTGATGTGTTTGGTGCTTTTAGGTATTTGTTGAAATTCTCACTTTGTTCATGCGTTGTTCTCCTGACCTTGGTGAGCATCTGTGTGACTGTTACTTTGAACTCTCAGGTAAGTCGCTTATTTCCATTTCATTAAGGTCTATTTCTGGAGTTTTATCTTGTTCTTTTGTTTGGAACATAGTCCATTGTTTCTTCATTTTCCTCGACTGTCTGTGCTGGCTTCTGTGCATTAGATAAAACAGCCACCTCTCCCAGGCTCGACAGAGTGGTCTCATGCAGGAGATGAACTTTGTTGATCAGCCCACGGCAAGATTTTGGTTGCATCTCAAACGTTTGTAATAGTCCAAGCTGCCTTCTTTGTTCTTGGTGCTTCTTGGTAGTTGAGGGTGTGTTAAGACTGGTCAGTTTCCCAATGGGGAGGATCACAGTCAGCACCTAGATGCAGGTTGATTGGAAGCTGAACCGTCAGAGGGCAGCTGGGGAAGTGTGTAGTTAGGCCCTTTCCTGGCGTAAACTGGGAGATATAGGGGTTTTTGCCTGCTCCCTCTGCATTTGGCCTGGGTGTATAGCTGCAGGGGGTGCTCCTGTGCCTGTTAAGAACTGTTGCTTTGTTTGCTACAGTCCTGTAGGCCTTGGGAATGCAAGCCCTATTGGGCATCAGAGCCAGACAATCTGGGTATCTGTCCCTCGGGCGGCAGCTGCTGAAGCTGGAGCACAGATGTGTGTATCAGCTCCTTCCTGGGAGATACTGGTGATTTGGAGCAGGCTAGAGGGAGTAGGTGGAGGAGGTATCCAGTGGATTTTTTGGTTTCTGGGGAGGATGGCAGTCAGCCCCTAGATGTGTGCTAAATTAGAAGCCTGGCTGTCAGACAACAGCTTTTAATACCTGCAAATAGACCCTTTTTAGGGAAAGACTAGGAGTTGCTGAGTCCTCTAGAGCTGACTAAGAACTCTGTTATAGTCTTGTGAGTTTCTTGGACGCAAATCCCAAAACTAGGTGCTTGGCAGGGGGGGCATTTCTTAGGTGGAAGTCTTAAAAGTTGGGGTGCTGGGGTGCTAGATGTCAGGTCCAAACCCTTTGCTCTTCAGGGAGAACTTTGGAGTTGGGAGTGCCCACCTGAGTGTATGGTGGTGTGCCAGTTAGGGTTTATGGTGAGAGTATGTCTGAGCCTTTTCTGCCTGTTTCGATGTGGGTATTTTCTTGTTTGCTAGATGTGTAAGAGCTCAGCTAGTTTTTTTTTCTTTCAGAAAAACTTGCTCTGTGTGCGGTGGTATATTCGGTGTATCCATGGGAGGAGGGGGAGTTCAGCAGCCTCCTAGGTTACTGTCTTTGACCTAAACCCTCAGATAACTTTTTTTTTTAATGTATTTATTTTTGGCTGCATTGGGTCTTCGTTGCTGCCAGCAGGCTTTCTCTAGTTGTGGCGAGCGGGGGCTACTCTTCATTGTGGTGTGTGGGCTTCTCATTGTGGTGGCTTCTCTTGTTGTGGAGCATGGGCTCTAGGCGCACGGGCTTCAGTAGTTGTGGTACATGGGCTCAGTAGTTGTGGCTCACGGGCTCTAGAGCGCAGGCTCAGTAGTTGTGGCGCACGGGCTTAGTTGCTCCGTGACATGTGGGATCTTCCTGGACCAGGCCTCGAACGTGTGTCCCCTGCATTGGCAGGCGGATTCTTAACTACTGCGCCACCAGGGAAGCCATTCTCAGATAACTTTTTTTTTTTTTTTTTCTCTCAGCACGCGGGCCTCTCACTGTTGTGGCCTCTCCCATTGCGGAGCACAGGCTCCAGACACGCAGGCTCAGTGGCCATGGCTCACGGGCCCAGCCGCTCCGCGGCATGTGGGATCTTCCCGGACCGGGGCACGAACCTGTGTCCCCTGCATCGGCAGGCGGACTCTCAACCACTGCGCCACCAGGGAAGCCCCTCAGATAACTTTTTAACACTTTCTAGTATTACTCACTTTTCCCCCCAGCTTATATTTTCAAAGCCCTTGTCTAAATAATATATTCTTTGAGTTTTCTAGCTTGGGGTTTGGTAGCTTCATTTTGTTTTTCTGTCAGTCAACTTAAATTCTAAGTAGTAGTTTGGTTTTTTTTTAAAATTTTTATTGGAGTATAGTTGATTTACAATGCTGTTAGTTTCAGGTATACAGCAGAGTGAATCAGTTATACATATATCCACTGGGTTTTTTTTTTAGATTCTTTTCCCATATAGGCCATTACAGAGTATTGAGTAGAGTTCCCTGTGCTGTACAGTAGGTCCTTATTAGTTACCTATTTTATGTATAGTAGTGGGTATGTTAATCCCAAGCTCCTAATTTATCCCTCCCCTCAGCCTTTCCCCTTAGGAGACAAACTTACAGTTACCAATCTCTGTGACTCTACTTCTGTTTTGTAAGTAAGTTCATTGGTACCCCCTTTTTTTTTAGATTCCACGTGTAAAGCCTAAGTAGTCGTCTTAACACTCCATGTGAGGTTAGAGTCTGTTTAAAGAAACGTCAGCCATCTCTCTCTGCAGCGTTTCAGGTGGCTGTATCATCTCGGATGCCTGTGAGTACAGCGTTTGAAATGTGAGCCGCCCCCTCCAGGCTGCCTGCTGCTGCCTGTGCAAGACCCCCTGAACAGAGTCTAAGTCTTCTCCAGGTGGGTACAATAAAGTTTAAACATCAAAACGGGAAGATTGAGGGGCAGTTTAGGAAAAGAATGTTGTTTGCCAAACCTGACTGACCTCTATTTGTATTTTTCTTTCCTTAAAACTTTTTGTAGTTTTACTCATCCTAATACGCATTTTGAAAAGTTACCTAAAATCTGTAATTTTTCACAAACTCCCAAGAACAAATTAGCCCTGCACTAGCTGGCAAAAGCTGCCATCATTTAGGAAAAGATAAGCGATAACAAAGCGGATGGCCTCTTTTAAATCTTAATACAGGCAGGCCTCGTTTTATTGCACTTTGCTTTATTGCGTGTCACAGATACTATGATTTTTACAAATTGATGGTCTGTGGCAACCCTGTGTCGAGCGAGTCTATCAGTGCTGATTTTCCAATGGGCATCTGCTCACATTGTGTCTTTGTGTCACATTTTGGTAAGTCTAACAATATTTCAAACCCTCCACTAGCAAAAAGATTACCACTTGCTGAAGTCTCAGATGATGGGTAACATTTTTGGCCATGAAGTCTCTTTTAGTTAAGGTATGTATATTGTTTTTCTAGACCTAATGTTACTGCACATGCTACTAGACTACACAGCATAGTGTAAACATAACTTTTATATGCACTGGGAAACCAAAAAATTCATGTTACTCTGTGATAGTCGCTGTATTGCAGTGGTCTGGAACTGAACCCAGAGTGTCTGAGGTTTGCCTGGATTAGGACTATAATAGCATTAGAAAGCCCTGAAAGGATTTTTTTCAAAACTTCTACTGTGGAAACTTCGGTCATCACTCTTTAATGGACTTAAAGTATTTTGCTTGTTGGTGTTTACATGAGTAGGTCCCTCGTGTATAATTCTGACTTGATATTCATTTCTTAAACATCAAGTTGCACAAGGTATAACTAGAGAAATGGAAAAGTTTCTACTTCACCCTCTGGGGGTTGCTATATTTTGTGGCGGGATTGCTGTCAGTAATTAAGATAGTGCATGTGATCTTCTGTAACTTCATAACTGCACACAATGCTCCATAAGCACAAGGTATTAAGCAGTGTGACCAACAGCGTACTGCTTGGGCTCCTGCTGGCTCTCCTGCCGAGCGTGAATCAAGGGCGATGAGCCGGAGGCAGCACCTCAGTTAGAAACGTCAGTGTCAATAGTGACAAAAGCCAGTGGTTACTAAGGAAGGTCAGCTGTACGAAGTCCAAATGTATAATCATGCTGACAGATACGAGATGATAAAATGAAATACTAAGTAACAAATTTAGCTCTGTTGCTTTAGCGAATGGCTGTTTGTTTGCTCTAAATAGTTGTTCTCTCAGTAGTTTTTTTAAATTGAAGTACAGTTGATCTACAGTGCTGTTTCAGGTGTACAGCAAATTGATTTAGTTGTACATATCTATGTATATCTACTCTTTTTCAGACTCTTTGCCCTTACAGTTTATTACAAAACAGTGAGTATAGTTCCCTGTGCTTGTACACAGGAGGACCCTGTTGTGGAGTAGACGTCTAGATCCTGGGTTTGTAAAACAGCCAATGGGACATGGACCTTTATGAAGGTTCCTCACTGTTTCCAGTTTCCCCAAACTTAAAGCTTTGTGTTAATCCCATAACCAAGTATGAAGCTAGTCAGAAAAATTATATACTAAAGCGTGAGTGGCACTTGATGTAAAATACAGCCCAGTGCGTTACGGTGGTTTCTCAAATTGCTCTTGCTTTAAAAGAGGTTTCCGTCAGAAATGAAACATGTAGCAGTTAGAAACTTGATCTCCATACAAATGTGGAATCTTGATTACGCACACTGTTTAAAAATGACACCATACCGAGGACAGAGAAGGACACTATTTATGTTATGGTAAAAAGGCAAGTGAATGAAGCTATAATTTTTATTTCATTTCTCTTAATACATCCACAGCTATTGCCACCTAAATAGATCTTTAAAATAAGCATACACAAGTACTGACTATTATCTACAAATATTTATTGTAACACTTGAACTACAGGAAGCCCTTGGCACTGATAGAAAATATTGATTCACTGTTAGGTTACAAAAATTTATACATAGCAAAATTTAATGCTCTTTACATAAGAAATATTAGACTACTTAAAACTTTCAAAAATTCCTGGTAATGGCTACCAGAATTAGAAAAGTAAAATTAGGCTTTAGACACTGCCTCTTCTAGAACACTGGACTCAAAACAGCACCTCCACTGCTGGAAAAAATATTTAAGTCTGTCATGCAACAGGAAAACAAAACACCAAGCTATTCTGGAACAACTGTTCTACACAGAAGAGAATGTCTCCCAATTAAAAAGAAGAAAAAAAGTCAAGATCCCAATAGGCATTTTTTTTTAGGCATTAACAACACCAACAAAAAGAATCCAAATGAACTATTATACTTGATGTTCAATTTTAATAGCATCTGATAAAGGTATGCTTCCTTTCATTTTAACACATTTCTGCACATGGATACGTTTTAAAATCCAGGAAACAGCCAAACCACAAGTTAATTCTTAACATGAATATACATAGTTAACCCTATATTATGCAGCCCCCTTTAAAAAGCACTGATGCACCCAACAGTTATATGTATCATTACCTAAAGAACAACACAAAGTTTACCATCACTAATACTCGATACCTATAGTCACTTAATGTTCTGAAACAATGATTTAGAAGGCAAGTTTCTTTCGAAGATGGCTTAAAACTCAAGCAGTTGGGTTTCTTTGTTGTTGTTTTTGTGGGGGGTTTTTGGTTTTTTTTTTTTTTTTTTTTTTTTTTGCTGAACACTGAACTTTATTATTCCAGGAAACTAAGACTTAGATAAGAAAAAGTGAAATAAATACCAACCCTAATTGAAATTACTTCAGTATTCAAGTGTATAAAAGTAGGTGGTGTGCGGTCTGTTGGTCATTCGGTTTTAGCTATAGTTGGTATGAAACTGTAAACTCACTATTCAGACCACGTAAAAACGGTTTTAAGTGGTGGTCATTTTAATAAGGTAACACTTCTCCATTAAGAAAAACATTTGTGGAACAAAATTCTATGAAGGATTTGGGGTTGCCTGTTATAACTTAAGTTCTTAAAAATTTAAAGCATACTCATTAAGGCAGAGCTGACATTTCTCAAAAAGAATGATGACAACTGGGTCACTTTATTAAAATGAAATCTATTATAAAATTGATTATGGAAAGTTGATTCTGGAAAGTTTGTCAGTTGAGATCCAGCTTCTTCCACGCTCGGTGTAGCAGAATTATTATAATGGGCTCATTTTAACGTTCTTGGGAAAAAAGGATTTCTGATTGGATCAGGAAAATATGTCCTGTGGGTGTGTAGGTCAGCTATTTTTTTTAAAAAAGTCAATTGTAAGAATCACTTTGAGCCCCGGCTTCATAAATGTCAGCTGTCTGTCAGAAATGGAACTTCACATCAATTTCACTTTATCTCCCATTTTAGATACATTTATTTATTTGAGAACGGATGGTCACACCCCCTGATGCTGGTATGGCATGGTCCCTATCAAGATAGATAGGAGTATGATGTATTCTCACAGCCTGTCTTGGTAGGATTGTGAACAGGCCACAGCTTTTCAAACGGATGATGAACAAAGTGTTGCCTTTTAAAATGGCTCCCATGAAACCTCCAATATCGGTTCTAAAGAAAAAGATTTACCTACTGGAAGGTTTTCCTAGAAATACATCCCAGCAGCTTGAGACAGATAGTGAAGTGTTTGTTTGGACCTCTACATGAGTTTGTTTGGTGGGGTACACATCTGTACTGCAGAGCAGCTGTCTGATGATTTGTCAGAGCTCTAAATTCGTCGGCTGAGACCCTCTGGCAAACATTTATGTGTAAGAATTGAGTTGTTCTTTTGACCGAGACTGGATATCTTGCAGTTCCTGTTCTTCCTTTGCTTTGATATCCTGGTAAGCCTGCATTTTGCTTGCATCCTTTAAGTAAGCCCAGTTAGAAGACAGTATCATGAGGAAGTGGATCTGGAAAAGAAGGGTGAGCATGATGGCTAGTGAGCATGTGAGAAGGCAAAGCGAGCTGCGAGGTAGATTAGACGCTCTGTACTGGAAAAAGGGAGAGGTGGTTATTCCATATTAATACTCCTTCTGCTATCAATCAGAGGCATCGGAGACTGAGCGCATGCTCTGGTAAGACGCTTCATAGTAAGTGGCTGAGGAAAAGTTAGTACACACACAAACATAATGAACTGGGAAAAAATGGCCAAAGAAGTTACTGTTAAGAAAAGGCAAAAGTGAAATACGACAGGGTGCTTTTTACCATTTTGAGGGTAACTTTAAGGCAGAAATTCAGAAACACGCTGTGGGGTTATTTTAGAATCAGTGTTGTGCAAAGATCTAGCTTTCCTATCTATCTGTGGATAGAAATAATTCCCCCAAAGGCCTGAAAGTGTGAACAATGTTTATTTTGAGTAAATAATATAAAACTACATCTTTAACATGTAAAAATGAAGTGAATGTCAAAACCAAAATTAAGAACTAGAAGCCCAGCATGCAGTCTCTGTGTTAACACATTTTTGGTAGCGCAACTATAGTTTTCACTTTATAACTGCCATGATTTCATTTCACAAAACGTCAAAATCTTTATTATCATCATTCTTTACAGTTGATGTGGCAAACACTTCTTTCCCGTTTATTTTCCTCATCTTTCCTGCAACACCTACATCTCAAGTTCCTTATGTTATTTTATTTCCTTCTCGCCATATTTGAGACTTTCTGATCCAAGCACAATTACTCTCCCCATTAAACTCTTACGTGCAGTTTGAGAAGTGGCTATGAGGCATCAGTTACTACTCACCCAAAGCCAACACTTTGAGGTTATCAATTCTGGGGGCTCTGAAAGGACTGATGGTGTTGTGTAAAAATAAAACTGCATATAAATCGTCTTTTTAGAGATAACAAATAAGCCGACGAAAACTTGAAGAAAAAGAGCTCACTGGAGGGGCATTTATTGGGTAGTGAGCCCTGTAATCATAAAGAAAATGTTGTAATCAAATTTAGACTCTGTTTGTAAAATATTTTCCAGACAGAGTCTGACAAGACCAAATCCCGATGAAAACGGTTCTCCCTCCACTGCATCTTCAGCGCTTGTTTTCATCACTGAAATTGGTTATCAGACAAGCAAAAATAATGGAAAATGCAGGTATTCCAGAGTTTTAATACTTAGAGATACTGCTGCTCAAAGTTTCAGTTCAGTTTTTCAGTGGCTGCTCACCAATGTCAGTACGTAACTGAATCCTTTCCAAAAGGTGGAAATAGCCAGATCTCGTTATTTTGTAGTTCATGGACGGTAAGTCATTTCATTAATCTACCATGCACAATGAGTTGACTAAAGCGATTTACAAATTACTAGAATAAAACTGCAGAAACCTAGGCTCTGCTTTAGTCTGGGGTCAGTGATACTTCATGCTACCGCGTATAGCTCTCTAAAGCTCCTTAGTGGCCTTATGCAATTTAGAACTTAGTGCAGCAATCTTCCCGACTCTTAAACTTCAAAACCGCATAGTTATATGTAGTAGCCATCATGTAGATCAGCTGGTGGAAGAGAACAGAACAGGACAGTAAGATACAGGCAATGAGGGCCGGTGCCCTGACGCTTCTAAACTCGGGTGGGGATGAGTGCCAGCTCAGAGCCTGCGGCGTGCTGCTTTTTTCCCAGTTATAATCGTAAGAGAAGATTTTTCATAGCTGGCACACACACAAGTTCCTATTTGGCGTCTCACATATAAGTAAGTCCTCCGCTCTCCCGTCAGTACGTTTCTGAAAAACACTGGATGTATTTAAAAAGTAACAGAGCTGGGTGAGCATCCTGAGAAAGAAAGATGAGGGTAAGAGCCCTGTTTCCCCTCGTTCTTTCCCACGCTGCCCACTCAGCAGCTGTTAGTCCTCTGCCTGCCTGTTGCTCAGCGAAGAGAACAGGTCACCCCAGTGATGTAGCGGGTGGTTCTTTCCCTGGCTGGAAGGGGAAGGGATGACGTCAAGGTTGGAAAAACTGGGAAGGACTCATTTCCAAGCACATGAGATTCCCCCTTCTCTCTACGAGCTTAGATTTCTCGACACCACAAGCCCAGCCCTCCCAAGTGTTATACACACACAAACATACATACACCTGTGTGGTTGCACCCTCCCTACGTGTGAATTTGCCTTGGTGCTAAAAGTTCTCTGTAACTCCCAGGTCAGGACTCAGGGCACTGCCACAGCCATTCGGACGTGCAGAGTCGGGTAAAAGCTGAGGCACCACTCTGCCTTCTTGTGGCAACTGTCGGGCTGTAAACAAGCGTCCTTTTCATCCTCTATTTAGTGCCATGGAGTTTGCATTTCTGTGATTTCGCTCTTTACACGTTCCCTCACCGGCATGCTGAAGGGCTGTCTACGGTCCCTAAGCACAGGAAGGCAGCGAGGGGCCTTACGGAGAAAACACGTGTGTTAAACTTTGTTCGGGTTTGAGTTACAGTGCTGTTCAGGAATCGGCAATATATACTCAATAAGATGTCTTTCTTTAAACAGAAGCAAACTGACTCTTGCCACAGAATCCAAATTGCATCACCCACCACGGATGCCTAGACCATCACCTCGTCCTTTCTGCAATCTAGACATGGGGTAAGTTTACACAGGGGAAACTGAACCAAGGTCGAGTCCCAGGCTTGTCGGCTGGAAGGGAAACCTGTTATTAGAGTGAGTGCAGGGAAGCGGGGGACTGCACTGGGCCCGTCCTGGGGCCAGTACTCACCAAGGCAATGACGGTGGCACCAGCTCCGGCACAGGCCACGATGAACAGGTGATAGGACATGTAGAACTAGGAAAGAACAGGGCACCAATGTTAGCATTTTATGTGGAAGGAAATGGCCTCCCCCGATCCGGGCGCAGCTCGGATCTCTTTCTCCTCTAGGGCTGTTTTGCGAAGGCTGGGCACGTGCTGGAATCACCTGCGGGGCCTTCCAAACTTCCTGAGGCCCAGGCTGGACCCCAGACCCATTACAGCGGAGTAGCTGGGGGCTGGGCCCCGGCGTCAGGATATGATACTGTGCCGGCGTGCCTGCAGTCTGATCCTGGATATACACGCAGAGCAGCCAGGTAGGCGGGCCCTGCTGGTCTCAGTCGCTCCCAGCTTCCAAAAGCACGTCAGGATTCTCTTGAGTATGCAAGCTTCCATGAGTGCATTTGAGAATCTGCTTTTATAAACAGTTATAAACCGCTGCCTAAAGACTATTCTAGAGCAGAGAGATTTTAAACCATAGTGTGTCAGGATTTATTGCCAATTAAGGATGAACAAGAAACAGGAGCAACTCCGTCTGGAAACGTGAGACGAAGTGCCAATGTATAAAAATGTGCTTGTATACCACAAATTCAGGGCAATCTTCTCTATGAAAATTTACCTTGGTTCTGTGACAAGTGTCCTACTTTGAAACACTGTCTGAAGGTGAAAGAGAAGAATCTACATATGTATTCAGATTTACAGGACTGGGCTTACTCTCAAACTATTGCCAAAAGAGAAAGCTCTCTGATGGCGCAGGCTCCTCAGTGGGCTGGGCCATGGACCAGGGCCATTTTCTAGACCAAAAAGGGAGGCAGAGAGCCCTCTCTTGCTCTTTGTCCCTAGGAGAACCCCTTCGCTCAGCCTCTTTTGCCCAGTGGTCATCTAGGAGCCTGCTGACGGGGCAGGGTTTACCTCATTGGTGTTGCAGATGTTCTCCAGGGCCGAGCCACATATTCTTCCTGGGAAAGCATTCCAAGGAATGATACCTGAGAAGCGAATCCCAAGAGAAGCTTAGTGATTACTGCAAAGTCCAGCGCCCCTGCTCTCAGCGGGCCCCACCACTTTCAGTGGCAGTGACAACGCAATGACCGGCCAAGTTCTTCAACAACTAATGTACCTGCTCCCTGGAGAACAAGCTTTTGGGAATAAAAAGTCCTATTTGGACAACAGGGCAAGAGCAAAGTCAACTAGCTAGTCCGTAAGAGAATTAGACAACTCAATTTTTTTCCCTACGAATTCTGCTTTGGTTAGTTGGGCTGACAGTCCTGAACTCTAGTTCAACAGCCACAGGACAACCCTCCTCACAGGCATTTTCTCCTCCTGAAGCCAAACCAACACATCTCCCCCTGAATTTCATGGTGTGCGGCCTCACCCCTCAAGTTCGATGTTGGTGGTCCACCCCAAGATCCGTTCTGAAACTGGGAGGCTGTGCTCAGAAAGGTTCACGGCAGTTCGACAGAGTAATTACGTTCTAGAGTTTGGGTTTCCATTTTGTATGTGTGTCTTTGCTTTTCCATTCCTTTTTGTTGTGTCTTACAAGTATCTCGGAAATGCTTCTGGATTGAAGCTCCAATTGGAAACTTGGAAAACCACTGTCCTTCTGCACAGAGAGCGCGGCCCATGGTGTCTCTCAGTGCACCCAGCTCACCCCTGCAGGCACCTCGTCCATTCGGCAGCGGCGGCTGCCCTTTCTGCCGGTAATGTCCGGGGTGTGCTTAAATAGGACACGGGTCAAGTTCTCCTTCGCCCAGGTGGTGGTAAGGAAGGAGGATTTTTAAAAAATGCTCCTTATTCCTTCCGTCTTTGCTATGGACCAACAGTATGTCTTTCTGCTTCAGAGGAATGGGAAACGAAACCACTGGTTTCAAATCTAGAACATTTTTAAAAAATGATTACTGATGACCAAAGATTTGTAGTGAATATTTAAGAAGAGGGAAATGATATATGCATCTAGATATTCACTTACAAATACTTTAGAAATCAACTTTAGGATGGACTGAAAACAGAGACTAAAGAACAGTGTGGGTGAGCCTTTGGCTCTCTGAGAAGAGATTAGTCCGATGGGCAATTTTAGGTGAGTTTCCTAATGAAAAGCTCTTCTTTTCCTCCTAGTTGTTTCTGCCAAGAACAGGATTTCCTACCATCCTGGCCAGAAGCACTACTGAAACTGCCTTCTCTCCCTCAACAGGGAAGTCGGGTCTACAGTGGTGCACAGGAGGCGCCCTGGCCCCTTCTGTGGCCTGTCAAAACGAACAGACCTTAGCTGCCGAGGGTAAGGATCCCACTCATTAGAAAATATGTGTGAACAGGTTTTTTCCAACAGCTGGCTTTGATAGAGTACATTCTGATGACTTCAAAATACACCTGGATTTTGTTTTGCTTTTCAATGTTAAAGCAATATGGTCATTTAAAAAAGACCTGATTTAAAGAGGTGCATGTGCAGAGTAACTGGATTATACGGTGCATGCAATATTCTGGATGGAAAACTGGACGGTACAAAACCGAAAAGAAGTTGAAGGAAAAATATATACTCTTTTTAGAGTGGATATCCACACGTGTCTTTTGATTGAACTGCATTATAAAAAGTTTCTTTTACTGTACCCTGAACTAGCAAATATAACAATTGTGAATGACCCTTTAGAGCCTAACTGATGTTTCCATCCAGAAAATGGAGCACATTGAGGGAGAGAGTATAATAAGCTCTTCCAATAGAAGGGATGAAACCCATCTGGATGCTTAGACGCCCATGTAAATAATCAAGGCCCAGACACACGCACAAGAGGATACCAATGAGTCAAGGAGCTGAAAAGGAAGTACCGTATTGCCGGATGTCCACGCAGATCTGCTCCACCCCGGCTGTCCCGTTGGTCTGGGGGGACTTGATGACTTCACAGGTTGACCATATGTTGTAGAACATAAACACGGGCACCGCAGAGAAACCAAACACGCCCAGCCAGGCCACTCCCAGCACATAGGTGAGGAAGACGAACTAGGCCGAAAAGGAGGAGGAGAAAGAATCGTCACCGACCAGGGCAAAGCACATCCCCCGGGAGGAGTGATGACGCATTTCCCGGCCGATACCGAACCTGTGGGACGCAGTCAGAGCACCACCTGGACCATGGCAGTGACAAGGCAAGTCTTGGAACTTTGCGGGTCCCTCTTTTAGCAAGGACGTGAGTGGCCATGAGAGGATCTCCCTTGTCCAAGGTCACAGAGCTAGTTGGTGACAGGGCCTCCTCCTAAACACCAGTGCTGCACTTACCAGGGGACAGTGGCTGGAGGCTTTCACAGGCCACTGAATTATAACCCTGTAACAGTTTCCCAAATTCCCTTTCTTTTACGTAATAGATGGGCCGTAGAACAGCCATTGCCACAGGAAGCCCTTTCCCCAGAGGAACTTGGCTAGTTTCATGATCCTGTGAAATTACTAAAAAGCATTAGATGCTTGCACCTTTACTACGTTTACACTAGCCGTGAACACAAGCTTTGTGCACAGTGAACCTGATAAAAATTTTGTTGTGTTTTTCAGCTTTAAGATCCACAGCAGCGACGGCCGCGGGAAGAGGCTTCATTGTGCTGGCCCATGTGCTGCCATGGGCGATTTCACCAGGAACAGGATGGTACAGCTTTCCTTTCTTCCTGACCTGCTTGGACTACCGCTTTTCAGAGAGCTTTGAAAAGGCTGTTTCAAACTCGCTGTGGGTCTGATATTTTCAGAACGCGCACCCACCCAGCGCCCCGACGCCAGGCAGCGTCCTCAGCTCGCCCCCTCCTCGCGCGCTCAACTGGCGTACAGCAGACCCCGGAGCCCGCCTCGCCCTTGGGCTTCGTCTCTGTGCCCCCTTCTGCACTCTCACTCCCCACGAGCCCGGAGTCTCCCGATCGATGCCCTCTTGCTCACCTTCCTCCAGTCGCTGCCCCTGTGCCTGGTCCCGTCACAGCCTGCCTGTCTTTCGATGTCATTCCCAGCCCGGCAGCCCAGGCCTTTCGTGATCTGGCCACGGTCTGCTCTCTGCAGCAGCATCCTTTCCCTCCTCTGGGCTCCAGCCTCCCCTGCCAGCCAGGCCGCAGCCCCTCTGCTCTGGGCTGCTCTGCTCAGGCTGGGTCCTCCCCCTCCACGCCGGGTGCCGCTGCCGCCCTCCCTGGGCCCCCCAGCCCTGGGCCCACAGCTCTACTGCCGCTCGTGGGAACGAGCGCACGGTGTCCCGGCCCCTTCCTACCCAGGCTCCCATCTGGGCCCAAAGAAGTACCTACACTCTCTGTACCTCCCTTAAGGAGGATTTCTAGGAATACTGGGCGCTCCGTGTCTTCTAAGACAGGCTCTGCGTCCTTACCTCGTGACAGCAGAGAGCTCCATCGGTACCCCTCGGGAGCCGCAGCCCTGCAGCGAGGGTGCGTATCTCCCTCCCTCCCTCCTTCCTTCCATGCCTCCCTCAGCCAGCCTGGGCGTTCTGCCTCCGTGCGAGTGCGTCTCTCTCAACTCCCCAACTGTTTTCGTCACATCCGACCACTTGCTCAAACGCCAGCTAGCTGCTCGGCACAGGCTATTACGAGCAGCACTTCAATGCGCCCCAAGTCAAACTCCACGAACGCCCCTTTCCCCCTCCACCCCTGACCTTCCTTCTGTGAGACGGCACTTTCTAGCCCCACCTCTTAACGAGCCCCTCGTAGGCTCTGTGCTCCTCTAGACCCGAGGTCAGCAAACATTGCCTGCAACAGGCCGGAGAGGAAGCGTCAGGCTCCGCAGGCCACGTGCGGTCACAGACGCTCCTCAGCGCTGCTGTTATAGCATGACCGCGGCCGCAGGCGCCCTGTCAACGAAGGGGTGTGGCTGGGTGCCAAAAAGTCTATTATGGACGTCAAACCTAGAACGGTGTAGAATTTCGTGTGTCCTAAGATATTATTCCTGTGTTTCTTCCCCCAGCTCATAGGTGGATAAAATCAGGTGGCGGGCATGCTCTGGAGCCGGCTTAACCCCCCTCTTTAGGCTCTAAACTTTTGGAGGACAGTCCCCAGCGAGGTGCTTAGTAGGAAGCATGCTTGGTCAACACTGCCAGAGGCACTGGGACCATTCATCACAGTATGGGTGAGTCTTCGTGGCCACAATCCATATTCAAAGATAAATGAAGGAGAGCAGTGAGATGATAGGAAACTATCTCCTTTCATAGTGGGGACTTTATATTTGAAAAATCTTCAATACCCTTGTCATCTGGACGGTGATAAGAGAAATGCTTGATGTCATCCTACCAGCCATAGATTTTAATTTCTCCTCAATAATATGTTGAGGGTTTTTTCATATTCCTCACTCTAAGTTGGAACGGACACTCCTTCTGTCATGGACTCTGCACGTACTCTGTTAGCTTTTACCAAATACAAAGAAACACGTGGAGGTGTGGCTCTGGCTGGGTATCAGTCATCAGAGATTCGTACTCACCATCCCACTGATGCAGCGGCCACAGGCGGTTGTTTTAAACTCCCCGTGCAGCTCTTTCACTGCGCTCGTGGTGTAGAAGCCTTCTGCCAACAGAATGATCCCGTACAAGAAGAAAAAGGACGCAATTCCATAGATGACATACTGCATCAGTTGTATTCTAGGAAAAGAAGGTCCAAGTGGTTAACAGACGCTTTTGGCCTCTGGAGGGGGGCCGTGAGGGTGACATCACTTGCCCCGCTGATGGCTTCGGTGGGCTCATGGGGCACTGCAAGCGGGCATCCCTGCCCAGCCCACTGCAACCTGAGCCTTTCTTCCAAGGTGAGCAACCTTCCCAGACAAGGGAGAAGTTTCCTTTGCACAGGGCCCCAGTTGGAATCTTTCAATACTTACGAGATTAACTCGTCAATGTCTGCATTTATAAGTAAAGTCACTCACCCAAGGATGCACACACAGCCAGGATTTAAACGCTGGTCCAGTGGACATGTTCCTTCCACCATATCAAAATGCCTCCCAACCAGGCCTAGTGTTTAATGTTATTCTGATAAAACCCCTAAGTAAGCACTGAGGGCTGCTTTAAGGAGTAACGTGGGCAAACGCTTTCTGCACAGACATTCTCATTACACTAAGTGATAATATATCAAGTAGATACAAAAAGTTAATTCACATCTAATTTTGTCCTATGAAAGCCAACAGCGATGCAGCTGACAACCTTTGGCTGCCCACTGGAACCACCTGGTGAGCTTTAGAGACAACAGGTACCTGTGTCCTCTCCCCAGAGATCATGACTTAATTAGTCTGGGGTGAAACATGGACATGGGGAGTTTTTTAAAAGATTGCTGGAAGTTTGAGAGCCACTCATCGAGATCACCAGCTAATTCGACTAACACACCTTTCCCAGGCTCAGTCATGGTGCGTATCTCTTGGTCTTTTTTGGACACATTTGGCACTCAGCGAGTCCACTGTCCTGCTGGATCCTCCTTATAGCCTCCCCCACTGCTGCTCATTTCTTTGGAATCATTTCCTGAACAGATAAAAAATAAAGTTCCCTAAGGACTCTTCCCACAGGATCCTGTTTTTGTTCCATAAAAATTCACTCGTGCCTCAAAAGTCTGGTAGAAAAGTTTTTTCCTGTCACAAGATACCTAAAGACTGTCAAACCCTGGTAGTCAGGAAGGAAAAAGAAAACACTGAAGGGCAAGGGGAAAATATACAAAGGAAATAAATTCATTGCTGCCACGCATGCTCAGTTAGAGAATCCATGCGTGGGAGTTGTTGCGACTCCACTGAGAATGATTCCAGAAAGGGAAGGCTGAGGCCGAACCCCTACAAACAACGTCCCCTCTTCTGAACTGGAGGATACTCGGGGAGTTTTCTTCTGCTTGAAGAATGAATGTCCAAGTCCTGTTCCTGTAGACTTAGAGTTGGGCTAAGTCCTCCACACGGTTCCTACCATTCCAGGGCTGGCCGTTTTCTGTGACAACACTGGAGGGCGACTGTGTGCAGAGTGTCCTATGTGTGCACCCTGGTGAGATCCCACCCCAGGTCCCAAACACCCACTGCACTCTTGGCCCTTTCTTTTTCCTTCTCTCCCGGACCTTTTCCTATCTGCCTCCAGGGCGCGTGAGTGAAGAGCGTCCATTTGCTCCCAGGTGAACACACTGCAGTCTTTCTGTAACCCTCCTGGGGTGGTGGCACTTCAAATACATCTTCAAAGGAAGCAGGTACTTACACCTCGCTCAGCAGGGCGTGGTCACTGGTGTTGGTGGAGAAGTGTTGCTCAAGGATGGCCACGGTGCCCGCGAGAGCCACGTGCCCACAGCCGCAGAACAAGGCGACCCCGGAGAAGCAGAGGATGGTGGCCACCAGGGAGGCGTAGGGGACTCCTCCCAGACACTTGATGCAGCATTCGAAGCAGCCTGGACCCACAGGAGAGAAAACGCCGCTGTTAAGGGCAAAACTCCTTCTGACTTCGTGAAGACCACCCATTAACAGAGAAGGCTCGACTCGTCCATCTTCCCACGCATGCTCTATGGATAATAGCTCAGCGTCCCAAGGACCAGAGGGGGAGCTGTCGTCATCCCACATTCTGCGGGTGAGGACTCGGGGGTTCCAAGAGGACGTGTGTAGCTTAGTTTGCTCGGGGTGAGTGGTAGAGCAGCCAGCTGACAGATAGTCCTGGAGGGGGAGGCTCAGTTCTACAAGTTCTTGTCTGACCCGGGCTCAGGTTAGGGAGCAGCAGTCATCCCACTCGCAATGTCAAAAGAGCTGCAGTGAGGCTGCGGTTCTATGAAGAAAAGCGACCGTTAAGTTCCCCCCAACCTCAGCCTTCTGGGGTTTCGGGTACCTATTTCTCTCTTTCTACAGCAGCCAATGGCTTTCCCCGAGCCTTTGACCTCCTGGGAAACCAGAAGAGTCAAATACAGTAATTACACTATTGCTGTGGTCAGAAAAATATCAAGGGAATCATTTTGGAAAGGTGGTGGTCCTGTTGGTCCCTAGAAGTACCAAGTCACCCAGATCCGCTCAAGTGGGTCCACTCAAGTTTTATGTCAATATCAGAAATTAGCTCAACTTTTAAGTAAAAATCTTCCCCTGAGCCAGGCAGCACAAGCAATTTAATCACAGTCCTCCCCCCACCCCCTCCTCGGCTTCCACCTGCCGCCCTCCAACAGAAACGTTCAGAGTAAGAAAGAACCCAGAACTGGTGGGTGACGACATTTAAGTACCTGAAGGGGGAAAAGGAACAGAGGAAGGGGGGTGGGGAAGACAAAATGAGCATCCATGAAGTGAAATGAAGGAGAGAGCCACAGTTCACGCTTCATTCTTGAGAGGAATAAGACTTTCATTTTTATAATCAACTTTGACTTGAGATGTCCATAAAGACCTCCCCGGGGGCAGTCGGGTGACATTTTCAGTTCAGAGACATTTACATTTCAGTAGAGCAGTGGTGGCCTCGGGATAATGTCGGTACCTCTCGTGACCTCCCATCCCTGTTTACGTTATCCAGACCCTTAAGTAAATGGCTTGTCGGGGAAATCGAACTCTGAATGCATTACGATGTTTAACAGCGATCAAGAGCCGTTCATGACTTCAGGGCAAGCACATTAAGGCGGCTAAATTTCTTTCACCCCAACGGTCTTTACAGTAGACAGGGAATGACTACCGCAGCGAGAAACACTGGAGCTAGGCTTTTCCATTTTGATGAGCATCCCATTCTAAACTAGCATTTGCTTAAACCTACCCCAAGCGGCAACTATACACTCACTACCCAATCTCTCTTCAGTTCATTGGAAAATAAAAAGGTCGGGCTCTCATAAGAAAGTGTGCTGCCTTTCATTTCAAGAGATGACCAGCTGTTTTCATGAAGACCAACCTCCCTGAAATGGACTGACGAAACTGCCTAAACTGGGACCCAGCACACAATAATACAGTTCAAGTTCACTAGCAAGTCGGTACCTTAAAGAGCTTTTGGACACTTGAGATTTGTGAATGAGGATGACGGAGGTCAATCTTATTTTGTCCTATGACCTTCTAGGGGCTGAGGTGAGGCGAGAGGAATGCAACTAAAAGTCCAAATGCTCTCCAGGCTCCCAAACCGAGAGGAACTAAAATCACTGGCCTCGATGTATTCCATCATATAAGAGGGAAAATAGACCTCTTTTCTCTTGTGTTGTATCATTCCCCACCTCCCCCATTCTCAGCCTTCATGGTGCAGTTAGGAACAAGATGAACGCCTGCTTCCCTAGCTAACAAAGTTATATCTGGTCCTTATTGGATAGAGAAGTGTGGCCTTGAGACTGTGCTGTCCAATATGGCGGCCACTAGGCACATGTGGCTATTTAAATTATTCAAAATAAAATCAAAACTTGAGTTCCTCCATTGCATAAGCCACATTTCACATGCTCAGCAGCCACGTGGGCTGGTGGCGACCATGTTGGACCAAACAGATACAGGACATTCCATCACTACAGAACACCGCTGTGGAAGATCAATTTTGACTTGCCACAAATTCACTTTTCTGTGACATGAGCTAGGTTCTGAGTTTTACTTTGGATTTCATTCACTCAGGACTTTGTGAAGATCCACAGGGTGCTAAGCATGGTGCTTGGCACTGGGAATACAAACATAAAATAAAACGCCTCCTCTGCCTTCAAGGAGATCAGTTTAATGCTGCAGGCAGACGAGTAACAGAATTTCTATAGCACAGAGTGATGAGCGCCAAGATAGAGGCTGCTGGAGAGCCAGTGGATGGTGGGTGGGGGAAAAGAGAGAGACGGAAGGACAGGAGGAAATATAATTCAAATTGGAGAGGGGTCCGGAAAGGCTTCCTACAGAAAAACCTAGGATGCAGAATATGTAAACAGCTGACATGGGGCCACTGGTATATAATCTGATAAAATTTGAAGAAATCTAAAGATTTCGGTTGTATATTATTTTAATAAGCCCACATCCTGTCTCATCATCTGGAGTTAGGGCTAGGTGTTACAGCAGCATAACACGCTTGCCCTTTAACAATAGAACTCATCCTTCCAAATCCCCAGCTGCCACTTCAAAACAGTCTTTCATCCAAAGGGTTAGAGCATTCTGCTTCTTTCAAAGGAAATATCACAGCTGTTCCCTGGCTCAAAAAGACAAGTGGGGTTAGAAGAATGATACGGTTCAGTCCCAAATTCACCACTAGATCAAGGCTAAAGTTTCCCTCCAATGTATCTCTCTCGTGGACTCCATATACCCCATGCTGTGGGTCTAGTTTTAGAACAGCAGGGGAAACCAAGGACTCGAGAATTTGGGGGACCACTTCAGTGAATCATACTCTCTCAGCAGAAGCCCATGCTCTTAGGTTTTCAGCGGATGATTTTATTTGCGAACATACAACTCTGCCTCCTGTAGAACAGAAGTCACCATATTGGTCATTGTCATTCCACATGCACAGATAAAACTCCTACGGACCCTGCTGGCCACCGTGAGCAGAAGCTGGGTGAGATTTATAGGAAATAACCAGGGGAAAATGTATAGGAAATAATACAGCTGGAGGCAGAGCTTATTCTAGCATGGTTGACCAGTTACCCACACGGCTAAAATTGCATGTGTGGCAGATATCCAAGCATCTGTAAACGGATCACTTCCCACTGTACCTTCTATGTCAGTCTAGAAGCCATCTCTCCCCACAGCATGTAACGTAACTTTGAACACTGGGCGATTTGGTCGTATGCCACACACTTAACCCAGAGGAACCAAAAGTGCTGCAAAAAGTTAGCAAGAAAACCCTAAATATGTTTCTAAAATATGGTATCAATACTGTTAGGATCCTCACATTAACAGCATTTCTGACCCGAAAAACGTGCAGGTATGTGTGCGGCAGAGGTGGTAGTGGAAGCTGACGGTGTGTTCAGGCTGGCCTCACAGGAGTACCACCTGCACAGGCCTATGGGGCCCTATGCTTAGTATAATACTCCGATACTGCCGTCTGGACATGCTTAATAATTCCTCAACAAGGGTATCCGCATTTTCATTTTTGCATTGGGCCTACGAACTATGGAGCCAGTCCTGGGTGTAGTTATGTGGGAGGAGGCAGGAGGGGTTCTTCCTACTTTATACGGCCACAGTAGTATTGTTTCATTTCACAGTGTTAGACAGAAATACAGCCCAGAAGGGCAGACATTGCCTTGCCTACCATAGCATCCTGAGTACAGCAACCATCATACTGTATCAAGGGACTGGTGTGTGCTAGAATGACTGATTTCCCCTTTGTTCTGAGAGGGAATAGAAGTCACCCGCTGTACTACCCAGAGCAGAGTCAACACTCCAAGTTCCCCTAAACCAGGGGTCAGCGAACTACGGCCTGTATTTCTGTAAATAAAGTTTTATTGGAACACAGCTCACACCCCCTTCATTTACAGATCGCCTGTGGCTATTTCTGCTCTACGATGGCAGAGCTGGGTAGCTGCGACAGAGGGCACGTGGCTTACAAAGACTGAAACATTTACCGTTTACAGAAGAAGTTTGCAGACCCCTATCTGGAAGCACTGACATTCAGAGTGTGGTCCCAGGACCAGGAGCATCAGCGTCGCCTATGAACGTGGTAAAAATGCAAATTCTCAGGTCCCACCCTAGAACAACTGAATCAGAAAATCAGGGGGTGGGGGGTGGGGGTAGAGCCGGGCATCTGCGCTTTCGGGTGATTTTCACGTAGGCTCCAATCTGAGAACCACTGTCCTGAAGAATCATGCCAGCTCTACACTGGGGCAGCCCCGCCTGGTATCTTTACCAGCCAAACTGTGTGACAGTAAACACCTAATGCCATGAAACGATTCCTGGCTTCTGGCCAAGATGGAGTATCAGGGACCTAACTTATCCTCCTGCCTGAAACCACAACCGAACTGAACAAAACCTATGAAACAATGGTCTTCAAGGTATTACACATCAGGCTGTGAAGAAGCACCCACGGCTAATGAGTCAATTATTAAATTCTCAACCGACGGATCAACATGAACTGACCGGTAACGCACTTCGAAGCAGCAGCACGGGGTCCCCTGAAGGTGCCCCTCAGCTCTCATTTGAGCAAGACAAGCTGTGCCCCGTCATCTTGCTGTTATCATCATCTTGGGTACTGGGGTCTCCTAAAGGCCCGATTGAATGGAAGCTGCCAGTTAAGCAGGGTAACAGATACGGGTGAGGATGAGAGCGCTGGGAGGGAGGGAGCAACTGTCCATTCACCCATTCATTCCATTTCATTCCAGTAGTGAACATTCAGTGCTCACCGAGGTGTCTCTGAGGTCCCAGGTACTGGGCTGGACGCTGGGGACTCGGTGGTGAGCTACGATAGGTGCGGTCTACACGCTAATGGGGTTTATAGCCTATGGGGGAAACAGACACTATCCAAATGGTTTTGGGCTCAGAAGTGCTAGGAGAGGAAACCATGAGGACTTACTGAGGCTTCTGGACAGTGACCAGGAACAGCCTCCGCAGCTTAGATCTGAAGAATGGATTGGAGCTGATTAGGTACAAGTGGAGAGGGCTGGGTTACGGAGGGTGTGCCGGGGAAACAGGAACAGTGCGAACAAAAGCTCTATGGTGGAAAAGAGCAGGGCGCTTTCCCGGGCATAGAAGATGCCAGAACACAGAGAGTACACGATGAGGGTGGGGCAAGGAAGGCAGGAGAGGGTCTACTGGAGCTAGAAGCACTGAGGGCTTTCCAGGCCTCCTGAAGGACTCTGGACTTTATCCGCAGCATCATGGGAAGCCACTGAATATTTTTAACCCCAGGGAACAGACTGGGGTTGTAGAAGATCCTCCTGGCAGATGTGACGGGAAAAAAGTGGCCGTGGATATGGGGAGGAGCTTGCTGCGATGCTTCAGGCAAAAGAGGGCAGGCGCTTGGACCAGGGCAAAAGCAGCGGAAGTGGGAGAAAGGGATGGGTCTGAGAGAGGTTTGAGATGTCAAGTGGGCACAACTTGGTGTGGACTCAAAGGAGGGGTTGGGGATGGCTGGTGACAACCAAGGATGACTTGACTCCTCCATTTCTGCACGTGGAACCCGATGGATGTTTTGCTGTTCCCTGAGCTGGGCTTGACCCAGGAGGGCTAGGCTTTGAGGACAAAGATGTTGAGTTCAGTTTTAGACATGCTGAGTTTGAGGTGACCGGATGCCATCTTAAGGGGGGGCGCTTCCGGTAGGCGATTGGATATGTGGGTCTGTAGCTCAGATGAGCTGACGCTCGATGCTGTCAGCTTCTGGACCGCAGTGAACATTTTCAGAGGTCAAGGAAAGACATGAGGGGACCATTTAGCAGCTGAAAGTACTTTAAAGCCTTTGCTTTGCCAAGTGTGGTCCTTGGACGAGCTGCGCGAGGTTCAGCAGGGAGCTTGGGGGAAATGCGGAATCTTGGACCCCACCCCAGACCAACCAAATCAGAATCTGCATCTGAACAAGCCCGCAGTTGTGTGCAGTGAAAGTTTGAGAAGCCCAGGCCAGCCACCAGTCCCAGGTGCAGCATCCTGAGTCCCTTTGAAGTGCCTGCTTTTGTGTCAACTGTGTTTGGTGTTTTCTCCCGAAGAGGTGGCCTGCTGGGCTTGGCCGTAACTCCAGCCACTTGCAAATCAAATGGCAAGTTCCAGGGGCCGCAATGAAGAAAAACACAATGTTACAAGCTGTTCAGCCATCTTGAAAAGAGTGCAACTAGAGTGTTTTTTTCTGAGCCAAGCACGCACCGTTAACCTCCGATTTTTCACATCAAAGATGTTTTAGTGCCTTACCACAGACGGTCTGAGAACACAGACCTATCACACCCCACCCCCATGCAGACAAAGGTCCTGGATCTGTGCTTCGGGCCGTCCCCAGCATGCGAAGTCACAGGCCAGGCTGATGCTTTTAAAGAGGGAGGTGCTGCCGAGTGTCAGCAAAGCGCCACGCTGTGACATGTTGATGCCAGCTACGGAAGATCGATGCTTTTCTTGGATATTCCTATAAATCCACAGGCTGAGCTTTCCCAAGCTTCAAACCAGCAATGACAGCGTTGGTGAACATAAACCAGAAAAGGCAAGGAAAGCATTTTTTGGATGACTACGAACTCCTTGTGGGGAAAAAAAAACAAAAAACACTGCTAGGCCTTCTAGCACATAGTATTTACTAATATTCTCAGTACCTCTCACCAACGCCGCCTCCTGCCACCCCCCCCCAGCAGCTCTGTTAGGTTAATAAAGTCTTCGGCCTTCATTTGGCTGGTCTCTGAGGCTAAAGAGAATTTTCCGTTTTGATTTGCAGTAAAACTCCAGTGTGCGTTAGCCTAAGATAGTTTAAATATAAACCACACAGTAGGGAGAAAAAATAGGCCTCAACGCCTCTTCCTCTCAATGGCCATTTTGTTTCTGGCATCACTAGAACCTTCTGTGCAGAACAACAGAATAAAACATGTTTTGTCCTCGGGCTTGTGGATGGCTGTTGCCATGGCTGTGAGTTCATAACGGCCCAGTGATTTGCCCCAAGTTGTCTGTGATCCTGGCTGCAGCTTTAATGCTGGCTCAGAAGTAGGGCCGGCAGCAACAAGGGCTCAGATTCTTCCCCAGGGAATGAATCTCTCTCTCTCTCTCTCTCTCTCTCTCACACACACACACACACACACACACAGCCCTCTACGCATGGCCTTCCTTGCTGCTTTACTGATTCCTAACGGTCCACCAAATTCAAAAAGAAAAAGAGAAGTAACCAAGGTTTGCAACTTTCAAACAACCAGCAGGAAAACGGAGGCAGAGAGAATCCTTACTTAAGAGACATAAAAGCGGATGTTAGGGGACCAAGACCCCCCTGACTCGGAGTTGGCTCAAACAGTGGTTCTCAACAGGGGGCGACGGTGCCCCCCCAGGGGACATGGAGCAACGTCTGGAGATATTTTGGGTCGTCACAACTGGCGGAGGGGGCGCTACCGGCTCTAGTGGGTGGAGTCCAGGGATGCCGCTCAGCATCCTACAGGGCACAGGACAGCCCCTCAACAGCTATACAACCCCAATGTCAACAGCACGGAGGCAGAGAATCCTTGAGACACAGCACAAACACATATGCTCTGCGATGTTCACATCACTGGTTTCCAACTGGGGACGATTCTGCCCTCCAGGGGACATGTGGAGACATTTCAAGTCATCACAACGGGGCGGGCGCCACTGGCAGGTAGTGGGTAGAAGCCAGGGATGCTGCTCAACATCCCGCAGTGTACAGGACGGTCCCCACCCCAAACACAACAAGCAACAAAGCGACACGAAGAAGGATGAGAAACCTCGCTCTCAGACCATCATGTACAATCCCGGTCTGACACACCAGTGTGACTGCCTAATTCTACAATTAAAAACAAAAAGAGCTTGAAATAAACCTTACTTTGCTTACAAAATATTACAGAGCAGAAGTTCTCAAGTTTTGCTGCCCAATAGCATTATCTGGAGTGCACTGGAAAGCCCTGATGTCCACACTTCACTCCAGACCAATGAATCAGAATTTCTCGGGGTGGGACTCAAGAACTAGTGGTTTTCCTTAAAAAAAAAAAAAAAAAAAAAGCTCCCCAGGTGATTTCAAGCTGGAGAACAAGTGTTCTAGTGCAGGCGTCAGCCAACTGTGGCCCATGGGCCAGACTCAGCTCTCCATATGGCCTGCGAACACAGAGTGCTTTTTTATATTTCGAAATGATTTTTTTAAAAATCAAAACTCAAAGAATACTACTTCGTGACACAAGTATATGGAATTCAAATTTCTGTGTCCATAAATAAAGTTTTACTGGAACACAGCCGAACTCATTCCTTTATGTACTGTGTGTGGCTACTTTCAAGCTGCAAAGGCACAGGTTAGTAGCTGCCAGATGTTCACCATTCGGCCTTTTACAGGAAAAGTTCGCAGCGCCCCCTTCAAGAGCACTCGTTCTCCAACTTTCATGTGCATATAAATTCCCTGCGGATCCCGTTAAAATGCAGATTCTGTTTAGGCAGGTCTGGGCAGGAGACTGTGCCTCTGCATTTCTCACCTGCTCCCAGGGGACCCTATTCTGCAGGCCCATAGGCTGGTCGCTGAAGCACAAGGGCAGAAAAGAGGGGCTCTCCAAGAGGGGTCTCTGCAGCCCTGGGAGACCCTGAGACTCACTCAGGAGGTCTGGGAGGCCAAAACTGTCTTTATAATTGCACTAGAAGATACTGACTTTTTTCACTGTGTTGACGTTTGCACAGTAAAACTGCGGATGGCTTAGCACGAATCAGGCAGTGGCACCAAAGTGTATTAATCAGCAGTGTATTGCTCACCACCACACATTCATAGGAAAAAAGCCAAAAGGGACAGTTTCACTTAAAAATGTCCTTGATGCAGTAAAAAATTATCAACTTTAATAAATCTAAACCCCCGTTTTGAAGGTTCTGTGCAATGAAAAGAGAAGGACACGTACAGGACTGCTGCATACCAGAGCACAATGAAAAAGTTCACGTGCGACTGAGTTACGAGCTGAACTAGCACCTTGTTTTTCGGTGGACCGCCATTTTTTCTTTAAAGAATGACTAACAAGCTGTAGTTACTAAGACCTGGGAAGTCCCTGGTGGTGCAGTCAGTGGTTAAGACTCCGAGCTCCCAATGCAGGGGGCCGGGGTTCGATCCCTGGTCAAGGAACTAGATCCCACCTGCATGCCGCAACTAAGAGTTTGCATGTCATAACTAAGGAGCCCACCTGCCACAATTAAGACCCGGTGCAACCAAATAAAACAAATAAATAAATAAAATATTTTTAAAAATACTTGGGGGGAAGACAGACAGATGGCCTACAGGCATATGAAAAGATGCTCAACATCACTAATCATCAGGGAAATGTAAATCAAAACCACAATGAGTTATCACCTTGTACCTGCCAGAATGGCTATTATCCAAAAGACAACAAATAACAAGTGTTGGCTTTAAAGATGTGGAGAAGAGGGAACCCTTGTGTACCGTTGGTGGGGATGTAAATTGGTGCAGCCACTATGGAAAACAGTTTTCATGTTCTCCATATAAACACCCAGAAGTAAAATAGCTTTGGTCATACTGGTAATGCTACTCTTAATTTTTTCAGGAATCTCCACACTAATTTGAAAAGATATATGCACCTCTGTGTTCATTGCAGCATTATTTGTAATAGCCAAGACATGGAAACAACCTAAGTGCCCACTGATGGATGAATGGATAAAGATGATATAAGAGCTACCATATGATGCAGCAATCCCACTCCTAGGCATGTATCTGGAGAAAACTGTAATTTGAAAATATACATGCACCCCAATGTTCACTAAAGCACTATTTATGTTACCCAAGACATGGAAGCCACCGAAATGTCCATCAACAGACGAATGGAAAAAGGAGGTGTGGTACATATACAATGGAATATTACTCAGCCACAAAAAAGAATGAAATAATGCCATTTGCAGCAACATGGATGGACCTAGAGATTATCATACTAAGTGAAATAAGTCAGACAGAGAAAGACAAATATCATATGACATCACTTCTATGTAGAATCTTAAAAAATGATACAAATGAACTTATTTACAAAACCGAAACGGACTCACAGATTTCAAAAACAAACTTATGGTTACCAAAGGGGAAACGTGGTGGGGAGGGATAAGTAGGAGCTCGGGATTAACATATACACACTACTATATATAAAATAGATAACTAGGGCTTCCCTGGCGGCACAGTGGTTAAGAATCCACCTGCCAATGCAGGGGACACGGGTTCGAGCCCTGGTCCGGGAAGATCCCACATGCCGCCGAGCAACTAAGCCCGTGCGCCACAACTACTGAGCCTGCGCTCTAGAGCCCGCGAGCCACAACTACTGAGTCCGTGTGCCACAACTACTGAAGCCCGCGTGCCTAGAGCCCGTGCTCCGCAACAAGAGAAGCCACCGCAATGAGAAGCCCGCACACCGCAATGAAGAGTAGCCCCCGCTCGCCGCAACTAGAGAAAGCCTGCGTGCAGCAACGAAGACCCAATGCAGCCAAAAATAAACAAATAAAATAAAATAAAATAGGTAACTAATAAGGACCTACTGTATAGTACAGGGAACTCTATTCAATATTCTGTAATGACCTATATGGGACAAGAATCTGAAAAAGAATGAATACATGTATATGTATGACTGAATCACTTCGCTATACACCTGAAACTAATACAGCATTGTAAATCAACTACAATAAAAAATTTTTTAAAGATTATATGATATATATCTTATGTGTATATACATACACACACACACACACACACACACACACACACAGAGAGACCTGGGTATCTGGCAGAAATTTTCTCAAAAATGATGTAAATGAGCTTGTTACTTCAAAGAAAACAAGTGATAGTATCTGTTGTCAATCAGTTTTGGAAAACTTGCACCTGTGACAGTGAAAACTCCCAGCTTCCCAGTACTTAAAAGACTTCTTGGGCTTCCCTAGTGGCGCAGTGTTTGAGAGTCCAACTTCCAATGCAGGGGACACGGGTTCGTGCCCCCGTCTGGGAAGATCCCACATGCCGCAGAGTGGCTGGGCCCGTGAGCCATGGCTACTGAGCCTGCGCTCCAGAAGCCTGTGCTCCGCAATGGGAGAGGCCACAGCAGTGAGAGGCCCGTGTACCGCAAAAAAAAAAAAAAAAAAAAGACTTCTTGATGAAATCATTGGTACTATTAATGAATTTGACTTTTGGGATATGGTATAATGGAATGTGTCAATACTTGGAAGATCTGCACCACCCAGAGAACCAGTATTTTCCAAAGGACCAATGTGGGATGTTACAAAATCGTTCTTGAATATAGACCCAATCAAAGTGCAAGGTAGAGCAACAGATTTTAATGGAACAGAGTAGAAGAAGTTCACTGATATAGTTTCAGATTCCACATTATTAATAATCTCTAAGAAACCACCATTTGTTGGATTTGGGTGTATTATCAAGGAAGAGCTCCACAAATATATGAAAAGGCCATTAACCACTGTGCCACCAGGGAAGTCTTAGTAACTATAGCTTGTTAGTCATTCTTTACAGAAAAAAATGGCGGTCCACCAAAAAACAAGGTGCTAGTTCAGCTCGTAACTCAATTGCACGTGAACTTTTCTTTGTGCTCTGGTATGCCTCTGAATGAATGTAGAGGCAGATGTAAGGATCTAGCTGTCTAATATTGAGCCAGATGTTTAGGAGATTCACAAAAATGTAAAAGAGTGCTACTCTTCTCACACAAGTTTTACTTTATTTGCGAAAAGACTTATCTTTCCCAAACACTATTTATGTTAACATGTAATGCGTTTATTATTGTCATTTTAAACAAATAAGGTCATTATTTTTTAAAGGATAACATATAGTCTATTTCTGAGATCAAATATTAATAGATAAAATATAAAAAATAAATTATACAATTTTTAAAACTTCTATGATAAAAACGTTATTACTTAAGTAATAATAAATTTCTCAGTGCTAATTTCTAATACAAAAAAGATTTAGAGCTATAACCCACAGGAGCAAAAGCTTTTTGGGGTCTTCAATTATTTTTAAGAGGGTAGAGGGACTTAACAACCCAAAGTCTGTAAACCACTGGTGTACACCATTAAGAAGGTATCACGGGGACTTCCCTGGTGGTCCAGTGGTTAAGACTTCACCTTCCAATGCAGGGGGTGCGGGTTCAATCCCTGGTCAGGGAGCTAAGATCCCACGTGCCTCATGGCCAAAAAACCAAAACATAAAACATGTAATATTGTAACAAATTTAATAAAGACTTAAAAAAAAAAAAGAAGGTATCATGAAGTCAGGGGGCAGGGGGGCTTCCTGTTAAAGACCTAACTGAGGAATCACTTAAATGATAGGTTGCTTCTCAGTTCTCCCTTGACCTTCCTAGAGTCGCTGACATAAAAGTCTAACTACGTAATGCCAAGAACGCTGAAACTATTTTTAATGATATAAAGAGAATTGCTTTTCAGGAGATCCTTCTAAAAGCTTGTCCTAAAATCTATGAAATCAGAAATTTCCACTTTTGCGGTATGTTGTGAAAATCTTAAAATAGATGAGCCTCTCACGTTTGCAATATGGCTTGGGCAGTAGAAAATAAGCAATTATATAAAAGGAAAGTTATGTTCCCATGGTGAGAATAAACAAAGTCAAGAAAAAGACAAGTAGTTGTTAGTCTCTTCCTTCACCTTTTGTGGGAACTGTCTTTAGTTTTCCTATAGACCGTGTGTGTGCTATTAGCCTAGTTAAGTGGGGAGCAAATTACCAGGGAAACGGATGGTGAGTAGGAGAAACTAGCTCTAAATCCAAACGGCAGAGATTTTAAGAGCACAAAGATCTGTAGGGTGTTCAGGAAATCTGAAACCTCCCTGCAGTATTAAGCTTTAGCAGCACTCAACCTCCTTGACCATCTGGGCGACAGTGTCTATGCGCTGCTGGATTCCACTGGATTCAGTTGAGTGTCTATTGAACTGCTGCTATGTGCAAGGCACTGAGCTGGGGGCTGCAGGGGTTTGGTTTGCCCTCCCGGCCTTGACACTTTGGAGTGGGGTGAGGGACACAAACACATCAGAGATCACTACAGTAGAATGAAGAGAGAGTTGACTTAGGGACATGGGGAGCGAGGTAGGGACAGATCTCCTTGGCTTAGCGAGGGGAGCTTAGGAAACGGTGTGTGGGTGGCAGTGGTGTAGACAGGCCTTAAAGAACAGAAGGATCCCATGGTTAGGACACACTGACAAGCATGAGCGAAGGAGAACAGGACCGATGTGGTGAGCGGCACGTGGGGAGAGCTGAGGGCGTGGCCAAGTTTATCAAGGGGACCAGGACAGCATCAGGAGAGAAGCCGGAGAGGCAGGTGGGCCCCTCCTGTGGGGAGGCCTCTGAGGCAACCTGAAGCCTCGTGTGCTTCATTTTGCAGGCAGTGGGGAGAAGGGGAAGGTTTGTGAGCAAGCGAGTGACATGATCTGAGGTGTGCTTTTAAGAGACTAATCTGGCACTAGTGTGTAGGCTGGACTGGAGTGGGTGCAAACTAAACTCTTCCACTGTAGGCGGTAGCAGAATGGGTCTTTCTGAGTTGTATTCACGGCGGGCAGGGCATTTTCAGTGGAGGCACGAAGGGGAGAAAGCAGACGAAGCTTGGAGCTGTGAAGCAGTCAGTGTCACACAATGTTTTATGGGAATGGCTTGGCGAGAAAAGATGAGAGAATATATGTGAACGCATCTTCCTAAGGGCCATTCCAGAAAATGTCAACTAACCCAGAGAGACAGAAGGCAAATCAGTGGTTGCTTGGAGAGGGAGGGCTTATAAAGGGACCCAGGGAAACTTTGGGATTGATGGACATGTCATCATCCTGCTCGTGGTGCTGGTTTCATGGGCACATACATATGTCAAAACTTATCAAATAGGCCACTTTAAGTATACGCAGCTTACGCATACCAATTACACCTCAAAAAAGTTTAAAAAAACCCTGCTTTTTCTTTTTTTTTTCCCTTTTCTTTTTAAGATCTGCTTCTTAAGTTTGATTTTTACAGAAGATGCTAGTAATGTTAAAAGGTTACGAGTCCCCTTTGAAAACTAAGAATTGGCAGCAAAAGGCAGGAGCCACATCAACCTGGCTGGGGTGGGCTGGGGGGACGTATCCTGTGGCTACAGAACCTGTGGGCTCCCCCCACTTGGTGACAGGAAAGTGAGGGGGCTACTGTCATTAAGGAGAGAAGACAGTGCTCTAAGGAGGCACATGATGCATTTCCATTTTGAAATGTTTCTACAGCTTGTGGCAGGCAGCCTCCTAAGACACCCCCGATGATCCTCACCTCCTGATATTCATACCCTTGTGTAATTCCCTCCCCCTGAGTGTGGGCTGAACTTACTGACTAGCTTCCCCGATTAGGTTTCAAAAGACTGACTTCTGTCTTCCCAGCATTCTCTCTTCTCCCTTGCTGGCACACTCTCTTACCCACTCACTAGCGCTCTCTGATGAAGCCAGCTGCCATGTCATCAGGGAGATATGGGAAAGCCCACATGGCAAGGAATCAAGGGAGGTCTTGGACCAACAGCTAGTGAGGAATTGAGGCTCCCAGTCCCAGTCTTTGAGGAACTGAGTCCTGCGAACAACCACAAAAGTGATCTGGGGAGTGGATTCTTCCACAGTTGAGCCTTCAGATGACACTGCAGCCCTGGCCAATGCTTTCAGTGCAGCCTCACTAGAGACCCAGAGACAGCTAAGCAGAGCCCAGACTCATAACCTACAGAAACTGAGATAATATATATTGTTGTTCCTGGCTGCTAAGTTTAAGATTAATTAGTTATGCAACAATAGATAACTAATACACAACTTCAGCTCTGGTGTTTGCCTGCACCTCTACCATCAAATCTGTTTGCGTTTTTTAATACACAAAGATGCAATGACAATATTAAAACATCAAGAGAAGTTTGCTTCAAATTCACTGTCTGTTAAGGATGTGGTGATTTGGCTTTGGGCATCTTGATGGTAGATATGTATACAAGTTGCCTTTGAATTTCAGATTTATCCTGTACTTCAGATAGGTATTTTGAACGGGAATGATACTTCACCAAAGATGTTGTAACGAGGGACTATTTTCTCTTCCAACATTATGATCCTCTATGTATACAGTAGTGGTGGTCAGACTTTAGTGTGGCTCTGAATTGCCTGGGGAGCTTATTAAAACATATCAAATTCCTGGGACCCACCCTAAAGGGGGGCCTGGGAATCTGAATGTTTAACCAAAATCCTTGGTGATTCTGATTCAGGGCATCAGAGGCCCATACTTTGAAAAATCACTTAAAGAAATGACCCCCAGTATTGCCCTTAACAACATATAAATGATCTTTTACATATCACAGAAAATAAAACTTGCTAAAGTACAATGAATGGTATAATAGATGAAAACAGCTCCATGACATCCATTTAACAGGACTTGATATATTATGGGAACACTCAGAGAGGGACCTGAAAGAGGGGCTGAGCTTCCAGAAAGAGCCAAGAGACCCTCTGAAGAGGGATGAGCTTTAGTCTAAAGCCTGCGAACAACAAGTATCCCAGGGAGCAAGGATTCTGGAGCCTGAAGAGAAGAAGGTGAGGGATCTCGGAGGGAGAAGATTTTAGGAAACTGAGTGACTAGCAAAATTTTTAGGTCTTGCCTACTGTAAGTAGACTGGATTTGCAACGTGTGCTAAGAATGCAATTACCCTAAGTCAGGGGTTGGCTTTTTTTTTTTAATGGAAAGGGCCAGACAGTAACTATTTGGGGCTTTGCAGAGCATATGGTTGCAACCACTCAATTCTGTTGTTCTTGCAGGAAAGCAGCCACAGACAATCTGTAAATGAATGGGCGTAGCTGGTTCTAATAAAACTTTATTCACAAAACCACAGTGGGTGGCATCACCAGCCTGGTCTAAGCCAAGTCCTCACAGGAATCTCCGTAATCTCCATGTGTCACCACTGGGAAAGAGCACATGAACGTAAACCAGGTTGTCTTAAGACCACGCAAAGGCTCCTTTTCATCCCATTGCCTCTCCTACCGGCCTGACATTTCACCACTAGAGTTATTCCTCAGGGTGAAAGCACTGTCCATGGAAGCTCCCAGATAAAATGCAAGCACGATGCTCTTCAGAGGAAGCCTCATCCCACTTAAATGACTCAGACACCCAGAGCTTTCTGTTTCCTAGTACACAAGCCGTTTTATATAAGCTTTTGACAGATATGGAAACACATGGGTGTGAGTGAATAGGGACCCCCGAAAGGACACAGCCTGGGGAGGTGGGAAGACTCTAGCCTCTAGCAGCAGACTTCAGCTGCTTCCCAATGTCTCCAGTTAGCTCTAAGGGTGGAGAAAGGGTTCAAGACAAAATTAATTTTAATTAACCCAAAATGAAAACATACAACACAAGGGGCATCATAAAGGAAACGAAGATCAGATGTCACTATTTCTAAAAGACTGAGAATCACTGCTTTGAATAATCCAAGTCAGTGTCCCTAAAACCAGACACTGCACCTGAGAGAAAGCTCCAGACTTATACTCAATACTGATCCATCTGTTTTTCATCTCTGCTTTCTCTGTCTGCCTACTCTGAACTGAGGAACAGACACAAGACCAAAAGGCAAAGGGACTTCTATATGCCACAGTCGCAGCCACCGCTACATACTCGAGTGCTAATCATATACCAACAGCATAGCTGATAAAAAGTTGAACATTCGTAAATGAAAAATTATATGTATACAGCTGACATAATAGCCTTTGGTAAATAAGATACAAAACAGTTACCTGCTCTATAGTGGCATTTTTTTGGTGAAAACTGCAGGTAATTTGAAAATGAAATAATTAATCCACAGCAGAAAACAAAATGCAAAGAACTCTTAAAAAACTTAAAAACATTATATCGATAGCATTAATCTGAGCTAGAATATGCTTACACTGTGTCCATTGTTCATCTCCATTTAACCTGAAACACCTTGAATCACTGGAAGCCATCAGACAGACTGGGTGCCTCCCCTGGCCAGAGCTGTGTAAACCAAGAGAGCTTCTCCAACCAGACTCTGGGGAAAAGCCACCCTGCCCGAGAGCCCACACGACACCATCAGACCACTGGGTACAGTCCTCATGCAACCAGCAACAGAGCCCAAAGACGCACATGAAGAGATTAAGGGTTCCCCACCATGAAATACATTTCAAGTGTCTGCAGAAAAGGCCTCAAATGTAGTGGCCTTACAACCTTAGGTTAGGGCAGAGTGACATGAAAGAATAACAAATCCAACAGCATTTCTCAGGACTCACACATCCCAGGTGTCACTCTATAAAGTGGATCCACAACAGAGAAGTCCCAGGCTCAAGGGCCAGAGAGAGAAAGGCTGGGCATCTCTGGGGGCCCGCCTTCTCAGGTCACACCTGGGCAGATACATGGAGCCCAAAAGGGTGACCTGATTCACAGCAGTGAACAGGCAGGAAATGCTTGCTTAGCCCTCATGGCTGCTCGGGAAATCCATGCTTTTGGCCATGGAAATCCCAACACGTGGGCTTCCTGCTAAACTCTCAGCTAAACACCAACATTCCCCATTCTCCCCCCACACTCTCCATTCTAGCCCGTATGTGAGAGCGTGGTCTCTTTGGACTTCTGGAATTATCTACAGTCATCTTAACCCAAGCATCAGAGCCATTTGGATTTGGAAGATGGCCAGAAGGGGAACTGGTGATTGGTGAAGGGGGTGATTTTTCTACTCCTTATCTGGCAGATTGAATGCCAAACTACATACAGATTTACCAGTGTCTGAATAGTCATTCTTGGTCCCTTAGCTTATAGCCATATTAAGTGACAGCATCTTGCATGTCACTGGATTATATTCAAGAAGGTGACGAGGGGGACTTACCTGGTGGTCCAGTGGTAAAGAATCTGCCTTCCAATGCAGGGGACGCGGGTTCGATCCCTGGTTGGGGAACTAAGATCCCACGTGCCACAGGGCAAGTAAGCCCGCGCGCCACAGCCCGCGCACCTCAACTAGAGCCCACGTGCCGCAAACTACAGAGCCCACGTGCCCCGGAGCCTGCGCGCCACAACTAGAGAAGAGAAAACCTGCCCGCCACAACTAGAGAGAAGCCCGCGCACCACACGAAGAGCCCGCGCGCCGCAACGAAAGATCCCGCATGCCGCAACTAAGACCTGACGTGGCCAAAAATAAATTAAATAAATAATAAACAAATCCTTTAAAAAGAGAAAAAAGAACTTCTCCCGGCTCCTGTCAACTACCTTCTCCTCGCTCCCTCCACAAGGAAACAAGCTGTTCCCCCTTTCGTTGCCCCTCCCCACTCTCCTCCACCAAGATTTTAAACAAAGGAATCACAGAACACACATATTCAGGCAAGTAGATAAGAGAATCAGAGGTCACTGGTCTTTCAAACTAACCAGGACTCAGTGCCTTAACGACTGGCAATTCTTTTTTTTTTTTTTTTTTTGTGCAGTATGCGGGCCTCTCACTGTTGTGGCCTCCCCCGTTGCAGAGCACAGGCTCCGGACGCGCAGGCTCAGCGGCCATGGCTCACGGGCCCAGCCGCTCCGCAGCATATGGGATCCTCCCAGACCGGGGCACGAACCCGTATCCCCTGCATCGGCAGGCGGACTCTCAACCACTGCGCCACCAGGGAGGCCCACGACTGGCAATTCTTATACCTGCCTCCTCATAAACAGAGAGGGAAAGGAGAGTGGACACCTTAAGCAATTCTCCGTCTTTTCTAAATATAGAGATTTCTAGAACTTTGAAGGGTAAATTCACTTCTTCGATTCCTTCCTGTCTTCTCCCTTCTTGCTTTTGGATCTTCCTCTAAATTAGTGCTTCTCAAACTGTGCCCAGGAACCATCTGGAAATCTTGTCCAAATGCAGATTCGGACTCAGCAGGCCTGGGGTGGGGCCTGAGACTCTGCATTTGGCTTCAGCTTCCAGATGATGCTGATCCTGCCGGTCCACACACCACACTTGGAATAGAGGATCTCAATTCTCTCAGGTGACACTCTTAGTGAAGCCTGTGTAACACAACCCACAGCAGCTTAAAGCACATGTGAAGCATAATATCCCATCGAATGCAGCTGTAGCCATAACAGTTCCTTCTTTCCTGAGTGCCACAGTCTCAGGCCACCATCTCAGGCCTAGGTCCCCAAGGCAGTGTCACATGGGGTTGCCCTTGTGGCCACCCATCCTTTGATTTCCTGGAGGCCTAGAGAAAATGGGCATGTTACCTGGTCAAAGAAATTAAACAATGAAAAAAAGAAGAAAGAAGAAACAGATGGTGAAGGATTAACTATCCAAGCGCTAAAAATGTAATTCTACGGAGAAGTTACACCCAAGAAGGAAAACGGGAAACGATCAAGGCAAAGCAAACTGGAAGCACCTTGACTTCTCCAATGGGGAATAAGTAGGTTGAGGGGAAAAAAAAAAAGACACAAGAGCCATATGGAATCCTCTATTTTTTCCCTCACACCATCTGGTTTGGGATCTAAGCACAGAATGGCAACTGCACTGATTCAGGAGCCGGCAAAATCTCCAGGCAACTAGGAAAGTGACCCCATGGCTGCGTTCGGTCCCCTCACTCCGGGGCCTGCGATGGCCTCTTTACACCATCCCACGCGAGGCCTCTGCCCCGGCTCCAGACACACATGGCCGCAGTGTGTGTGCCACACGGGCACATTGCCCCCAGTGATGTCCCCCCCGCACACACACAGTTACCACCACAGGTGCATGGAGACCATTTCAGGATCTGGCAAGATGATGCTAGAGATCAAGTTCAGTTATTTTGTTTCTCCCTGCTCCGAAGAGAACCTGCTTGTTCATGGAATTCTCACCTGAAATATCACCAGCAATGTGGGAACTATTAGAGTCCTATGACCTCTCATCATACCATTCCAGAATTCCAAAAACTCTGAAAATTAAGGGTTGTTTTTTTTTTGGTAGGGGGAGGGGGGTCAAGCTCATCTGGCAGCAAAACCTGTTCTGCACTGAATTTCCTTGATGCCCAAACGTAACTCCAGCTCTCCAGAAAGATCCATGTGTTGGGCTTGGGGGATGCACCCAGACCTTACTGAGGACGTTGTGTCGCACACGGTATGTGTGCCATGTCGCTTTTCAAAAATCTCAACTCTTCTGAATTCTTAAATAAATTTGACCCCAAAGGTTTCGGAGAGGAAATTGGAGGCTTGTATTTTTTCTTCTCAGCTGCCACTGCTGCTTAGAATGCCCATACTGACCTTTATGCTTTACCACCCAAATCCAGGAAAGATGCTTAAGTTTTTTTCTCGATTTCTAACTGGGCTGGTCTCTTCCGACACATTCTTAAAAGGAAGACCATTCTCTTTCTGGCAGTACTTTCGGATAATTTGGGGACCTTCTTGTCATGTTAGCAAGTACTGTTCATTCTCTCTCTCTCTGCCATTGAATTGTGCACGTTTAATTTTGCTTTGGCGGGGGCAGCGTTTTAAAAATTGCTTTGTTGGGCTTCCCTGGCGGCACAGTGGTTGAGACTCTGCGTACCGGTGCAGGGGACACGGGTTCGAGCCCTGATCTGGGAAGATCCCACATGCCGCGGAGCAACTGGGCCCGTGAGCCACAACTACTGAGCCTGCACGTCTGGAGCCTGTGCTACGCAACAAGATAGGCCACAATAGTGAGAGGCCCGCGCACCGCGATGAGAGTGGCCCCCGCTCGCCGCAACTGGAGAAAGCCCTCGCACAGAAACGAAGACCCAACACAGCCAATCAACCGATCAATCAATAGAAATGCTGTAGAATTATTTTTTAAAAATTGCTTTGTTGAGCTAAGTTTACATAGAAAATTCACCTGTTTTAAGCGTGCAATCCAGTGGTTCTGAGTCCATTTACAGAGTGGTGTAACCATCACCACGATCTAATTTTAAAACCCCTTCTACCCCCAGCCTCTGGCAAACACTCAGCTATTTTCTGTCTCTCTGGATTTGCCAATTCTGGACATTTCTTATCAATGGAACCCCTAGGGTATTTGTTCTCGTGTGTCAGCTTTTACTCAGCATCCTGTTTCTGAGATCCACCAGTGTCGCAGTGTGTATCATGCGTACTTCATTCTCTTCCATGGCTGCACAGTATACCACTGTATGGATACCTGTCTAATGGTAATTTTTAAAAAATCAAGATTCCAGAACCTTCCATCCTTCGAAGGATCCAAGAGAACAAATGTCTGATGGCATTTCTTGCTCACCTCTTCTAACTGGCACTACACAGGCACACACAGAGCTGGCGCCTAGTAGCCAGAGGTTGAGGGAAGGAATCCGTCACTCAAGGTGTAGAACTAATTCCAAAGTCAGATTTCATGTTAATTAACCTGAAGCCACAACTCAGGTTTAAAAAAAAAGATTTAAAAATTATTAAATGAATTACAGGTGGTCTGACTTTGTAACTCAACGTGTGTCTTACGTTGTACCTCAGGATCGCTCTTTCTAGACTTGCAGGTTCTATGTGGTCATTTCTGATTTATTCCTGCAGAAGTAAGCAAACATTTGGGAGGAATGCTGCTATGGGTTCACACAGAATTACAGCAGAACTTGAAGCCTTTTGTGTTTCTCTGACCCACCACCATCCCTTTATATTCACATTTTAAGTAACTTGAAACCACTGAATTTTAGCTCACTGAGCTGAGTATGAGGATGCCTTGTGTGGACTTTGAGGATGTGGAGGGTGGGTGTGCACATCTCTCAGCTTTCTCCCCTTCCAGGTCCCCAGATGGGCTGACGCACAGTTCACCCCGACCCAACACTTAGACGTTCTGAGAGACCAGTGCTCCTCCCTGTGGACCTACCTGACGGGATGGCGTGCCCAGGTATCTGCTCGTCATTTCACGGGCTCTGACTTTTCCTTCTCAAAGGCAATGGACTGATGTGAAATCAGAGCGTTGCAGAGCAGTGTGGCCAGAAAGACATGTGGGGACACTGACAGCACCCTCAGAGCCCAGGCGCCTCAAATGTCCTGGCTCAGTTCTTGGTCCCATGATAGGTATGTGTGACGCCCCCCCCCCAACCCATTATTGGTTCAGATATTACAAATTTCGTGCTTAGCCCCAAGGCATACCTCACTGTACACTGCTCCTTTTGAGAAGAGGTGAGGGGGAGGAAACAGGGAGGAGGGAGAAGAGAGAGGTGAGAGATGGGGTGGAATGGAAGGGAAGAGAGAAAAAGAAAGAGGATGAAAAAAAAATTGAAGGGGCTAATTCCACCCCTACCCCTGTGAACAAATTAATGCATCAAGCAAAACAGAAAACAACAGCAAACCGAAAGGGCTATCACAAATCATATTAAAGATAACAGTTGACTTGCTGTGCGAATTCACCCCGAGGCTGTATTTACCTGGACTGCTCAAGAGGCTAGCCCTGTCCCCCAGGGTTGGCACGGGACGGTACTGGTGGTTCTTTGAGCCTGGGTACATCCAGTGGTACCTGCCAATTTCCATTTCAGCTCTGCTGTTCACTGCCAATTTCAGGTGGCAAAGAGTCAGTGTCTCTATCTCCAGCAAAGATTCTACATCAGCATTTTAATTTATTCTTTTACCATATAGTTCAAGGAAACGGGGAGCTCACAAAATATGCTATTGAATTGCAACCTTTCAGTATCACCTTATCAACTCAGCATAATACACGGAGAACGTTAGTCTCCTCCTCCATTTTTCAATTTAAGTTGACAAAAATCACCAATATTGTCTTTTCTTTCTGTATTTTCTCCATCTCCCCCCAAGTCCCGCCCCTTAGAATGATCATTTTGGGCAGACACTATTGATAAGGAAAATCTGGCTTCTCACCATCGTATGTTTCTTTCTGTTTCTTTCACTTTCAGACCCACAGAGCACCATCATTATTGCAGCCACACAAGCGAGGGTGAATCCAGGCTTGCTATGACGGCGCCTAGTTCCAGCCTGCAAAGTATGGCCAACGACCCCATGGTCTGCTGAACCTTGGATGAAAACTCCTGTCCTTCCACTGACATCTGCAATATTCTCTGTCATCTCATCTTATCTAAGCTCAGGACTTCAGAGTCTAGAATGTTCCAGATTAAATCCTGTTCCAATGATCTCCCAGTGTCTTATAGAGAAAGGGCTGCTGGTCTTGGGCTTGAAGCACTGCTTCCTCCCACACGAGGTGACAAGTGGCCTCCTGGAGACTCAGGCCCTTATCTGGTAATCTGACTATATTTCTTACTTCTTAAGGGACTGGAGAGAAAAATATCTATCAACTTGCCTGACACAGAATCAGAGGCTGGTAACTCTTAGTTGAATTACAACCTTGAAATCCCTAAGAGACCATAAGGTCACTCTGGCCAGTTTATAGGTGAGAATCCCATCAAACCTAATGACGGGTTACGTCCTCTGGGGTGCCACAAATATTTAAGGATAAAAAAAATGGTGCCGACACTGATGTGGGTCATTATTCCATCGGAAGAGCAGGTTATGATGGCCCATTGGGCACCTCAGACCACTGAGGATAAGGACTAAGCAAACTGCCATGTTGTGAGGCAGAAAGGCGATTGCCCTGACTGGGTCCACTGAAAACCTCACCAGCTGTTACGAAACCCCATCTGTGCTCCCCACAATCTCTGAAAACTCTCGAGGTATTTCCACTTGGGAAGCAGAGACCTACGTTTCTAGGTGGCGTTTTAGGGCAAAGCCTTTTTGGCTTCGAGGTAAAGTAAAACTGTCTTTTAGAGACATTGAAAAGACAGTTAAAGGCTTTTAAAGACATTTGAAAGGGGAAAAAACGATGCGAGGACAAGATCAGCACCGCACAATAAAAGTATTTTTACTGCTGCTGGTTTTCTTGTTCATGAACATGATGATGCCTCTAATTTACAGCGTGCTCACGGCGTGCTGGCCAGCAAGCAAAGCACGCTGCACTCGTTACCTCAGGATTTTTCTTTTTCTTACACGAAGTCTAAAGGTTTTTGTTCTTTTTTTTTATGTGTAACATAGGCAAAATTATTTAAGTCAATAAACACATTTTTAAGGACTGTCACCTGTTCTGATTCTCTCCACCACCAGTCACCTTAGTACCTCCAATGTTTGAGTCATAACCACGACAGCCCTTTCAAAAAGAATCTTTGCTCAATCTACAGTTGTCATGTCAGTCAGTCCACCATGTCTTCAGCTGGGCTTCTTTGATCTCCCATGGAATACTGGACACACTTCAAAATTCCCCACTGGTAATCCTGGGGATCCAATTTCCTGAAGCAATTTATTTTAGGACCCTGTTTAGGGTCAGAGGAGATGGATCTGCCTGGTTCTGAATTTCAGACGCCCTCTCAACATGCATAAAGTTCACGTCAGATTCCCTCGTAAGCGATCACACCTTAGAACAGTTGGGATATGCCAATACCTACAAACGAAGAAGTCAAGGGCAATGGAAAGGTAAGTCCCTTGCCCGCGATTACGCAGCCGGGGGCCTGTGCACTTGCTGTAATTTTCTACTCTTCTGCCGAGGTCTCTTTGGAGGTGAGCTGTGCTTCTGTGCCTTGTAAAGCCATTTGTCAGGTCCCAAGCTCCTGATGTTACTTCAGGGCTCTTAAAAGTTCTGAACTCTCAGCCTTTCCTGGATTCAGATTTTGGGTGAGTCTCTCTCATACATGGGTTGCGCTACATACCCCAAAAGCGGAGAAACCCAGTGGGGCTGGTGGAAAGAACCAGAAGGAGGTCAAGTGGCCTCATGGTGTGAGCTGATTTCCTCTTGGTTAGAGTGGCTGTAAGCCCTCCGTGTCGACCTCAAGCAAGAGGATTCCAAGGAGCTCGATCACTTCTATCTGGAAAATGTTCATCCTCCTTGCAAAAAAGTTCTCCCTCCGAGCCCAACACACAGTTGGTGCCCAATGTCTGCTGCATTAAATATTTGGTTGAATGCAGGGGAGCATCCTGGGAGCCTGTGGATCAAGCAATAGGCCTCTAGGTCCCCCACCACCCTGACTGCACCCCAGCCAGGCCATGCAATTCAGGGGATCTTTGCACAGGATTCATCCATTCTCTGCCCACATCTCTTCACGTAGGCAATCAGGCACAGGCTGCTTGGCAATGACAATGAAAAATCATGGAATGCCCAACGCTAATGTGTTTTCTGAGAAAAAGAGAACAGCCAAGCCCGAGACGTGGAGATGGGATCCACAAGTGGGTGGATGCTTTCCACTTCTACTGGGAAGGCCTTTGGACAACAATTAATCTTTAGATATGAAGGGAAGGAAAATCATGTCTATTTTATATTTCTGAGCCGAACTTAAATAAAGACATTAAATATCAAATTATAAAATTTCAGAGAGCACAGTATATGTTTTGTTTAAAAGGGCAGGGTCCCAATGCTTAAAAGGGAGTCACATGAGTGCAAGGAGAAGCCTCAGCTTCTGGGCAACTGTCAAGAAGTGGGAAAATGTACAGACCTAGGAAGATCCTGGCTTATGCCCCTCAGAGGAAAGCCTGCACACGTACCCCTCCGAGAGGAGAAGGGAGAGGTGGGCAGGAGACTGACTGGTATTCTGGAAGAAGCACAGAAGACTGTGACATCTCAGATACTACTAATGGCTGGGGCTGAGGTGAACGGTGGTGACCGATGGCGAGACACAACTGGGTGGTCATCGCCTAAGTAGGTATGACAAATGACGGGGACTTGAGGAAAAGAAATCAAAATAATGCTGTGTACACTCTTTTCCCCATTTACTCAGATGACGTAATTTAGGGACAAGGCTGAATCACTAAACTGCAGACTGGTATGCTTTCTGCCATCTAGGAAATTATCACTGGAAGCAACTAAATGCCAAAGACTGACCTTCCTATAAAGACTATACTCACTGGGCCAGGTCTCTGAAAGCTACATCAGTCCTCCTCCATTTTTAGCTAGTACTTAAAATATTAAAGGAAGCTGTAACACCACTATAGGATATAGCAGAGGTCGGCCGATGACGGCCACCTGGTTTTCTAAATAAAGTTTGATTGCAATACAGCCACACCCATTTGTTTATCCTCTATCTGTGGCTGTTTCGTGCTACCCTGGTAGCTTTTTTTTTATTATTCTTATTAGTCATCCATTTTATACACATCAGTGTACCCATGTCAATCCCAATCTCCCAACTCATCCCACCACCACCACCACCACCCCATGGCTTTCCCCCCTTGGTGTCCATACGTTTGCTCTCTACGTCTGTGTCTCTATTTCTGCCCTGCAAACCGGTTCATCTGTACCATTTTTCTAGGTTCCACATACATGCGTTAATATACGATATTTGTTTTTCTCTTTCTGACTTACTTCACTCTGTATGACAGTCTCTAGATCCATCCACGTCTCTACAACTGACCCAGTTTCAATCCTTTGAGTAGTTACAACAGACTGTGTGGCCCAGAGAGCCTAAATATTTACTCTTGGGCCCTTTACAGATCAAGTATGCTGACCCTTGATATCAAAGATAGCTAGTAAGGCTTGAATATACAAAAAAGGTAATGCAATGAATCAAATCAGCCTACAAAACAGGAAAGTATTTTATTTTCTCTTATCACATGTACTCTGGGCTAAGGGTCAAAATCCTGCTCTTGGGCATCATCAATTCTCCTCTTGCCACCAATCAGCAAGATTATACTCCACAGAATGGTCCCTAAGATGAGTTAGCACCTTCTGCTCCTATGACGTGAGTTGAGAGGACAGAGGAAGGACGATGTTTCAGAGAGGAACATTATTAAATGAATAAATAAATGAACAAATGAATACACAAGCAGGTACACTTGTGAAGCTGGGATTGTAGCCTCCCTCTCTTGACAGCCACCTTCTTCCTCTGTCCCACAGCCATCCTTATTCCTGGCCAACCATCTCACATGGAGGTACACTGGGTCCCAAGGAGAAAAAAGCAAGGGAGTATCTCAGAACAGTCCAGTTTTTCACCAGGCCCAGTGAGGGGAAACTTACGTCATGCGGACACTGGCTATGTCACATGTTCTCAGATACAGCAAGGCTGATAAGTCACGTTATGAAGATTATTTACTTTAAATTGGCGTGTACTTCCAAATAAGAGAGGAACACAATTTTTAACGTTACAATCTGAATTCAAGATTTCCACTCAATTTCAAGGAAGGCAAAGCCACATTTCCAGAAATGAGTCCGAATTCTTTGTCTAATGAGTGAGAGAGGCCGAGTGTTTAAAAGGATGCTAATGGAAACTATAATATCAAAGGAGGAGAGGTACCAACTGGCTTGATGAGATCTTCTCCACATTTAAATTTTCTAAAAAAAGAATAAATAAAAGCAAGCTGTATCATACCTACCACATATGTCCAGCACCATCTGGCCGGCCCCGCTTTTCTCTACAGCCTTATCCCCAGACACCCTCTCTTCAAATGTCCTCCTTGGCAGATTCTCATAGGAAAAAACTGCATCTACAACCTTCTCCATACCATATGTATGTAATCAAGTCAGAAAACCTCAATAAAAATCTCAACATCAAATAATTCATAAATCAGCAGGAACAGGGTAACATGTTAAATGTGTCCCTCTGGGTTTTTAGCCTCAGATCATATATTCTAGAGGAGTGCTTTGCTTCCTAAACAGCAATGACAAAAAGGAGGGCCAAAAGTGTACATCTTTTGCTACATTAAAAAAAAAAAAAAAAAACCCAAACACCTAAGACATAAAAACATTTAAATGGATGTGTTCACTTTTTAATCAGGTCAAGCATTTGAATTCATTTCTTACTTTGACTATGTCCTTTAATTTATTTTAAACTACACATTATTTCTGATTTTCTACATGTTTCTTTTTTATGTGCTTAGAAATTTAATTTGATACCTGGAGTTCTGAAATTTATTTGAGCAATGATTCAGAGGAGCTAAACTAGCCTGACTACAATTGTTTCCGTAGATTCCAATTTCCTACATATAATAAAAATAATTTTCTTAACAGATACTGAGGGTTTTTTCCATCCGATAGAGCAAGTGATTCAACTGTTTTTCTGCCCCTAGATTACACCCTCCCAGCGATTCTCGATGCACTGGTGTTCACAAATGAATTGACATCAAGTAATACTCCACAGGAATAAATAGAAACCTCACTCTCATCTCTTTATTATTGAGTCCAGCTGCTTTCATTCTGTCTTATTCATTTCCTCCACTTATTTCATTTCAGTTAATCTGCTCACTCAATTCTCGACACTTTGATTTAATTTAATGCTTCCGATTTAAAAACTGTCATTTGTAATAA